>NC_083224.1:14528062-14545562 GCF_032191835.1 Heteronotia binoei
CTTACACACCCAAGGAAATGCTGATCGCCACGTTGAGTCAGGAAGCAATTTTCTCCAGGCTGGTTTGGCCAGGGATCCTAGAGGCTTTTTGCCATTTTCTGGGCATGGAGGAAGGGTCAATGGGTGTGTGTGGGAGGGGAGATATCTGTGAACTTCCTGCATTATGGAGGGTGTTGGACTAGGTGACCCCAGAGGTCCCTTCCAATGCTATGATTCTAAGCATACTTGATTGGAAAGAGAATATGTCATGTAAGATGTTCTTCTCTTTTTGTAAGAAAAAATTCTTGTTGCCACTGAAGTCCTCAATGGAACAGGGTGATTAACACATGGAATTCACTGCCCCAGGAAGCGGTGGTGGCTATAAGCATAGAGAGCTTCAATAGGGGATTGGATAAACAAATGGAGCAGAGGTCCATCAGTGGCTCTTAGCCACAGCATATTGTTGAAACTCTCTGTCTGGGGGCAGTGATGCTCTGAATTCTTGGTGCTTGGGAGGGGCAACAGCGGGAGGGCTTCTAGTGTCCTGGCCCCACTGATGGACGTCCTGATGGCACCTGGTTTTTGGCCACTGTCTGACACAGTGTTGGACATGAGGGGTCATTGGCCTGATCCAACATGGCTTCTCTTCTGTTCTTATGTCTGGGGCAGTGATGCTCTGTATCCTTGGTGCTTGTGGGGGCACAGTGGGTGGGCTTCTAGTGTCCTGGCCCCACTGATGGACCTCCTGATGGCACCTGGTTTTTGGCCACTGTGTGACACAGTGTTGGACATGAGGGGTCATTGGCCTGATCCAACATGGCTTCTCTTCTGTTCTTATGTCTGGGGGCAGTGATGCTCTGTATCCTTGGTGCTTGTGGGGGCACAGTGGGTGGGCTTCTAGTGTCCTGGCCCCACTGATGGACCTCCTGATGGCACCTGGTTTTTGGCCACTGTGTGACACAGTGTTGGACATGAGGGGTCATTGGCCTGATCCAACATGACTTCTCTTATGTTCTTATGTCTGGGGCAGTGATGCTCTATTTTCTGGGTGCTTGGGGGCACAGTGGGAGGGCTTCTAGTGTCCTGGCCCCACTGATGGACCTCCTGATGGCACCTGGTTTTTGGCCACTGTATGACACAGAGTGTTGGACTGGAGGGGTCATTGGCCTGATCCAACATGGCTTCTCTTATGTTCTTACGTCTGGGGCAGTGATGCTCTATATTCTGGGTGCTTGGGGGCAGTGGGAGGGCTTCTAATGTCCTGGCCCTACTGATGGACCTCCTGATGGCACTTGGGGGTTTTTGGCCACTGTGTGACACAGTGTTGGACTGGAGGGGCCATTGGCCTGATCCAACATGGCTTCTCTTACGTTCTTAAGTCATGTCATCTTTGTAATTTGTTTGAACAGCATTTCCCACGTAACCTAGAAACATGGCACAGCAGAGAGGAACTCTGAATATTGATAGTCTTAGGGTACTCAGAAGCTCCACACTGCTTTTAAAAGGACCAGACTTTTTAAAAGGGGGGGGGGAGGGCTGTGGCTCAGTGGCAGAGCCTCTGCTTGGCATGCAGAAGGTCCCAGATTCAATCCCTGGCATCTCCAGTTTAAAAAGATCAGGGAACAAGTGATGAAAGTGTGAAAGACCTCCACCTGAGACCCTGGAGTGCCATGGAGAGGAGCTATAGCTCAGTGGAAGAGCCTCTGCCTAGCATGCAGAAGGTCCCAGGTTCAATCGCCAGCATCTCCAGTTTAAAAAGATCAGGGAACAAGTGATGAAAGTGTGAAAGACCTCCACCTGAGACCCTGGAGTGCCATGGAGAGGAGCTATAGCTCAGTGGAACAGCCTCTGCCTAGCATGCAGAAGGTCCCAGGTTCAATCCCCGGCATCTCCAGTTTAAAAAGATCAGGGAACAAGTGATGAAAGTGTGACAGACCTCCACCTGAGACCCTGGAGTGCCATGGAGAGGAGCTATAGCTCAGTGGAACAGCCTCTGCCTAGCATGCAGAAGGTCCCAGGTTCAATCCCCGGCATCTCCAGTTTAAAAAGATCAGGGAACAAGTGATGAAAGTGTGAAAGACCTCCACCTGAGACCCTGGAGTGCCATGGAGAGGAGCTATAGCTCAGTGGAAGAGCCTCTGCCTGGCAAGCAGAAGGTCCCAGGTTCAATCCCCGGCATCTCCCAGTTAAAGGATCAGGAAGTAGATGATGGGTAAGAATTTGCCTGAGACCTGGGAGAGCCCGCTACCAGTCTGAAATTCAGACTCTGTATACAATACTGACCTCGGCAGACCAAGAGTCCGGGTTCATTGTAAGGCAGCTGCATGTGTCTGCATGGCCACGTGTTCAAAACCTCAACAGGTATTCAAACCTGAAATGTTGTATAGATTCCAATGCAATTTGAGATCACTCTCTAACACACACTGCTGCACTGTCATCTTCTCATCTATCACTCTTTGGGATGTATGCAGCATCTTCTAGGGCAAGGGTGTCGAACTCATTTGTTATGAGGGCCGCAACTGACATATATGAGACCTTGTTGGGCCAGGCCGTGTGTGCACCTATTTAAGATTAACTAGCAGAGATATGAACTTTTTAAAAGAAACAGTCAAACACGACTAAAGACTTTAAAAAAAAAAACTTAAAAGAAAACACGCTTAAAACATTAGCACTTGTTGGGTCTTAAAGGTGCCTTCTTCGTATTTCTCCCATGGGATCCAGGGAACGGGGCAAAGGAAGCTCTGGCTCTTTCCTGCCATCCCCAGGGATCCAGGAGGGGGAGGAGCCTCAGCCAATAGAAGGAAGAGAGGCTTGCCTCAGTAGCTCTGCTGTGAGATTGAGAGAACACGGCAAAGAAAGCTATCCCCTCCCTTTCTTCCTCAAGGGAGGAGCCCCAGCCAATGGAGAAAATAGAGGCTTTGCTCGGTAGCTCCTGTGCGACTGAGCGAGCCTGGCAAAGCAAGCTGTGCTGCAGAAGGAAGCAAAAGAGAGGGAGAAGGAAGCAGATGACGGCCAGTTGCTTGGGGGCCTGAGAGGAGCCCTCCGGGGGCCTGATTTGGCCCTGGGCCGCATGTTGGACACCCCTGGTCTAGAGAGTTCATTTTGGGATGCTTGGTGCACAGGCCCATCTGCAGAGCTTTCAGAAGGAAGGAGCCAGAACAATACAAAAAGAAGGGTGCTGTCCCCTTTTTTGAACAGCAGAGGGTGCCAGAAGTCAATGAAAGCGCCAGTTCTTGGGCAGAACTGTTAGAAGCTAAATATTTCGCCTCCCATGTTTGCAAAGTCAAATATTGCAACACCTGAGCTAGCAAACATTCAAAACTGCATCACACGATTCAGTCTTTGAGATGGCCTTTGTAAGAACATAAGAGCCCTGCTGGATAAGACCAGTGGTCCATCTAGTCCAGCCTCCTGTCTCACACAGTGGCCAACCAGTCCCTCTGAAGGGCCAACAACAGGGCAGAGAGGCCGAGGCCTTCATAAGAACATCGGAAGAGCCCTGCTGGATCAGACCAGTGAGGGTCCATCTAGCCCAGCCTCCTGTCTCTCACAGTGGCCAGCCAGTTCCTCTGGAGGGCCCACAATAGGGCAGAGAGGATGAGACCTTCATAAGAACACAGGAAGAGCCCTGCTGGATCAGACCAATGGTCCATCTAGTGCAGCATCCTGTCTCACACAGCAGCCAACCAGTTCCTCTGGAGGGGCAACAACAGAGCATAGAGGCCGAGGCCTTCATAAGAACATCAGAAGAGCCCTGCTGGATCAGACCAGTGAGGGTCCATCTAGTCCAGCCTCCTGTCTCACAGTGGCCATCCAGTTCCTCTGGAGGGCCCACAACAGGGCATAGAGGCCGAGGCCTTCATAAGAACACAGGAAGAGCCCTGCAGGATCAGACCAGTGAAGGTCCATCTAGTCCAGCCTCCTGTCTCACAGTGGCCATCCAGTTCCTCTGGAGGGCCCACAACAGGGCATAGAGGCCGAGGCCTTCATAAGAACATCAGAAGAGTCCTGCAGGATCAGACCAGTGAGGATCCATCTAGTCCAGCCTCCTGTCTCACAGTGGCCATCCAGTTCCTCTGGAGGGCCCACAACAGGGCATAGAGGCCGAGGCCTTCATAAGAACATCAGAAGAGCCCTGCAGGATCAGACCAGTGAAGGTCCATCTAGTCCAGCCTCCTGTCTCACAGTGGCCAGCCAGTTCCTCTGGAGGGCCCACAACAGGGCATAGAGGCCGAGGCCTTCATAAGAACACAGGAAGAGCCCTGCTGGATCAAAGCAATGGTCCATCCAGTGCAGCATCCTGCCTCACACAATGGCCAACCAGTTCCTCTGTAGGGCCAACGACAACAGGGCGTAGAGGTTGAGGGCCACCCCTGATGTTGCCTCCTGGCTCTGTGCTTCAGAGGATTCGTGCCTCTGAATGTGGACGTTCCCCTCGGCCATCGTGTCTAATAGCCATTGACCATGTTTTCATAACTGGTTTTCTGTGGATTTTTTAAAATGTATATGTTAGCTTTGATTTGGGGTTTTAAAACCATGTTTAATTGTTAACTGCCATCGTGGCCCTGATACAGCAGGAAATAAATAGGTTTGCCACTTTGTGGCCACAGCAGAAAAAGTTCCAGCAGCACATAAGAACACAAGAGAAGCCATGTTGGATCAGGCCAGTGGCCCATCCAGTCCAACATTCTGTGTCACACAGTGGCCAAAAAACCCAGGTGCCATCAGGAGGTCCATCAGTGGGGCCAGGACACAAGGAGCCCTTCCACTGTTGCCGCCCCCAAGCACCAAGAATACAGAGCACCACTGCGCCAGACAGAGAGTTCCAACAATAAGCTTGTGGCTAATAGCCACTGATGGATCTCTGCTCCAGATGCTTTATCCAATCCCCTCTTGAAATTGGCTATGCCTGTAGCTGCCACCACCTCCTGTGGCAGTGAATTCCACGTGTTAATCACCCTTTGGGTGAAGGACTTCCTTTTATCACTTCCAACACGACTGCTCAGCAATTTCATTGAATGCCCACGAGTTCTCATATTGTGAGAAAGGGAGAAAAGTACTTCTTTCTCTACTTCTCTATCCATGCATAATCTTGTAAACCTCTGTCATGTCACCCCTGCAGTCAATGTTTCTCAAGCATAAAAAGCCCCAAGTTGTTTAACCTTTCTTCATAGGGTAAGTGTTCCAACCCTTTAATCGTTCTAGTTGCCCTTTTCTGCACTTTCTCTAATGCTATATTTTTTGAGGTGTGGTGACCAGAATTGTACACAGTACTCCAAATGAGACCGCATCATCAATTTATACAGGGGCATTATGATACTGGCTGATTTGTTTTCAATTCCCTTCCTAATAATTCCCAGCACGGCGTTGGCCTTCTTTATTGCAATCGCACACTGTCTCGACATTTTCAGTGAGTTATCTACTACGACCCCAAGATCTCTCTCTTGGTCAGTCTCAGCACATTCAAAACTAAACAAAATTTGTGGTAGGAGATGCACTTTCATGAGTCTCTGCTCACTTTTTCAGACAGCCAAGTGGAAAAACATCTCTCCTTGCAGGGCTGTTTTGTTTCTGTCCTTTCCTTCCTCAACTGACAGCTGAGTCTTGGAATCACTTTGAGAGCCAGTTTGGTGTAGTGGTGAAGTCCATGGACTCTTATCTGGGAGAACCGGGTTTGATTCCCCACTCCTCCATTTGCAGCTGCTGGAATGGTCTTGGGTTAGCTATAGCTCTTGCAGAGGTTGTCCTTGAAAGGGCAGTTTCTGTGAGAGCTCTCTCAGCCCCACCTACCTCACAGCGTGTCTGTTGTGGGGGGAGGAAAGTAAAGGAGATTGTGAGCTGCTCTGAAACTCTTGAGATTCGGAGTGGAGGGCAGAATATAAATCCAAATATTCATCTTTTTCTTTGAGAAGAAGATCCGGCAGAGAGTGACCTGTCCAACCCGGTTTTGCAGCTGAATGCCGCTACGCCCAGAAACAGATGAAAACCAAAAGTAACACAAAACAGAAGTGTATTTTACAGCTTGGTACTTTGTACAGACATTGTGGGCGAAAACAACTTTTTCCAACAAAGGTGACACACAAAAGCGCGGCAACCCTGCTATCTATCTTAACACACAAACACAATTCTTCCATCAGAGGGGACTGGGGGTAGCTGGCCATTTCATCCTTAAAAGCAGAAGGTTCTATAGCATCGGGTGGGAGAGGGGCAACACAGGACGTGACTTCAGGTGGGGAATGAAGAATTAAAAACTGAGAATGCATTTTTAAAAATATATCTGTACAGAGAGGGGCGGGGAAAAGCTTTCCCCCAAGCGGAGAGAGATCCTCTGAAAACCTCTGAGCAAGACAAAGCAAAATGCAAGCAGAATGTGGTCAAAGACACGTTAAGTATCCCCTTATGCAGCATCGTTCCGTTTTAACAAGACTTCAGCAGCAGAAGGTTCCAGGCGATTTCTGTCCAGCCCTCTCAACAACTAAGCCAGTTCCTCTCCTCTTTGGCACGACGAAGGGACGCTCTTCCGCTGGGACGCCTGCGGCTAATAAACTCCTGGGTCGATTCCGCCTAGCCAAAGCCCTTCAACAACCAGCCACTCCTTCGCTTTTGGGGCGGGCAGAGGGATGCTTTTTTCCCTTGGGACACCTGTGTCTAATCAGCTCTCTCTCGTTTCTATCCGAAACGAGGGACAACACAGGACGTGACTTTAGGTGGGGAATAAAGAATTAAAAGTGGGAATGCATTTTTAAAAATATATCTGTACAGAGAGGGGCGGGGAAAAGCTTTCCCCCCAAGCGGAGAGAAGATCCTCTGAAAAAAACCTCTGAGCAAGACAAAGCAAAATGCAAGCAGAAAGCTCCTCCAGTATTTAGAGACGCTCCCCTCCTCGAAATGAAGACCCAATTTCTCCCCGTTTCTAACATTCTGGCAGTGGTGGCGGTGGGGAAATGAGCAACTTACAAAAAACAGCCCCTCATTCTGAATTTCATCAAAAGCCATTAACGTGTTCTGACAAGGGTCATTCCTGACATCCCAAGAAGGCATTTCCAATTCGGACTTCACCTTCTGCCTGTTTCTTCTGGTTCTCCTCTTACCTTCTTCTGTGCCTGCCTGCCTGCCTGCCTTCCGGGCCTCCGTCTAGTCATGTCTACAATGCAACACACTAAACAGACGCACGGCTTCTCGCGGGGAACCCCGGAAGATGTAGATTGCTAACAGCTCTTCTGCGCTCCCTTTGGCTCACGAAGCGGAGCACGCCCAAAACCCACCCACCCCCTGGAAAAAAAGCACAGTTCCCAAGGATTCCTACGCAACGCCATGGACGTTCAAAAACCAGCATCTCTTTAGTGGCAGAAACAGACCCTGGGCTCGGCAGAAACTAAAAAGCTTGCAGGGGTTTTTTTTGTTGGAATGGGGTGGAATTCTAGCAGGAGCTCCTTTGCATATTAGGCCACACCCCCACCAATGTAGCCAATCCTCCAAGAGCTTACAAAAGAAGAGCCTTGCAAGCTCTTGGAGGATTGGCTACATCAGGGGTGGGTGGCCTAACACGCAAAAGAGCTCCTGCTAGAATTCCACCCTTTGGTTGGAAAAGAGAGAGGAGTTGAGAAAACATGGAAATCTACAAGGCCTAGAATCATTGGGCAGATGGTTGAGAAAGGACCTGGAGCCGAAGCGAAGTCAGGACTTCGGGCATCGGAGCAAAACAAAAGATCCCAAACCGGCCTTCCCGAGCGATGGCCATTTCAGTTCTGGGACTGACAACTTGGGGGGTAAAGCGTTCCTCCGTGCAAACATCGTTTGCTCCTTGCTGTGACCAGTCTGATGCTCAGCGACGCCTCCTCTGAACCCTTTGCCAGGACACTTGGTCTTGCCCGCCCCTTTCTCCTCCCAAACTCCGCCGCTTGCTTCTGAGGAGGCAAAGTCCCCAGCACGGCTGGCCGAAGGGAAAGAGCCAGGAGTCCACGGCGCCTCTCCGTGCTGCCCGAGGTCCTAGAAGGTGTTTTTGATCTTGGCCGCCACCAGCATCAGGATCTCGCAATCTTCCTCTGCCAGTTGCTGATGTCTTGGAGACCTCACACCACAACTCCCCATGGCGCGGCTCTGCGTTCTCACAGCGCTTCCGTGCCTCTTCTGCTGTTCCTGTGTAGGGGAAGGGGGAAAAAAGGGGGGGGCGGGGATTTTCATCAGCCTTCAGTGCATGAAGTGTTCTCACTCCTCCTAACCCCGCCCCGTCCCCAGTCCTGTTTAGGGAAGGACGGTGGCTCAGTGGTTAGAGCATCTGCTTGGGAAGCAGAAGGTCCCAGGTTCAGTCCCCCGGCATCTCCAACTCAAAAAGGTCCAGGCAAATAGGTGTAAAAAACCTCAGCTTGAGACCCTGGAGAGCAGGGGAGGGACGGTGGCTCGGTGGTAGAGCCTCTGCTTGGGAAGCAGAAGGTCCCAGGTTCAATCCCCGGCATCTCCCACTAAAAAGGGTCCAGGCAAATAGGCCTGAAAAACCTCAGCTATAGACCCGGGAGAGCAGGAGAGGGATGGTGGCTCAGTGGTAGAGCCTCTGCTTGGGAAGCAGAAGGTCCCAGGTTCAATCCCCGGCATCTCCAACTAAAAAGGGTCCAGGCAAGTAGGCGTGAAAAACCTCAGCTTGAGACCCTGGAGAGCAGGGGAGGGATGGTGGCTCAGTGGTAGAGCATCTGCTAGGTAAGCAGAAGGTCCCAGGTTCAATCCCCAGCATCTCCAACTAAAAAGGGTCCAGGCAAATAGGCCTGAAAAACCTCAGCTATAGACCCGGGAGAGCAGGAGAGGGATGGTGGCTCAGTGGTAGAGCATCTGCTTGGGAAGCAGAAGGTCCCAGGTTCAATCCCCAGCATCTCCAACTAAAAAGGGTCCAGGCAAGTAGGCGTGAAAAACCTCAGCTTGAGACCCTGGAGAGCAGGGGAGGGATGGTGGCTCAGTGGTAGAGCATCTGCTTGGGAAGCAGAAGGTCCCAGGTTCAATCCCCGGCATCTCCAACTAAAAAGGGTCCAGGCAAGTAGGTGTGAAAAACCTCAGCTTGAGACCCTGGAGAGCAGGGGAGGGATGGTGGCTCAGTGGTAGAGCATCTGCTTGGTAAGCAGAAGGTCCCAGGTTCAATCCCCGGCATCTCCAACTAAAAAGGGTCCAGGCAAGTAGGCGTGAAAAACCTCAGCTTGAGACCCTGGAGAGCAGGGGAGGGATGGTGGCTCAGTGGTAGAGCATCTGCTTGGGAAGCAGAAGGTCCCAGGTTCAATCCCCGGCATCTCCAACTAAAAAAAGAGTCCAGGCAAATAGGTGTGAAAAACCTCAGCTTGAGATCCTGGAGAGCCGCTGCCAGTCTGAGTAGACAATACTGACTATGATGGACCAAGGGTCTGATTCAGTAGAAGGCAGTTTCATAGGTTCATATAATTTAGGGGAGGGACAGTGGCTCAGTGGTAGAGCAGCTGTTTGGTAAGCAGAAGGTCCCAGGTTCAATCCCCGGCACCTCCAACTAAAAAAGGGTCCAGGCAAATAGGCGTGAAAAACCTCAGCTTGAGACTCTGGAGAGCCGCTGCCAGTCTGAGTGGACAATATTGTCTTTGATGTCTCTGATTCAGTAGAAGGCAGCTTCATATGTTCAATCATGGTCTGTGTCACACAAGAAGAAGAATTGCAGATTTATACCCTGACCTTCTCCCTGAATCAGAGACTCAGAGCGGCTTATAATCTCCTATATCTTCTCCCCCCACAACAAACACACTGTGAGGTGGGTGGGGCTGAGAGAGCTCTCACAGCAGCTGCCCCTTCAAGGACAACCTCTGCCAGAGCTATGGCTAACCCAAGACCATTCCAGCAGGTGCAAGTGGAAGAGTGGGGAATCAAACCCGGTTCTCCCAGATAAGAGTCCACGCACTTAACCATGACACCAAACTGGCTCTCTCTGCTTTGGAAACAGAAAGTGACCCTGTTCTTGCAGCCAATGACACTTCCCAAAACTATGAAGTCCCTCGAGCAGATCTCTGCCTCCAAGTCACCTCCGTGCCGTGCTGAAGCTCAAACTTGTAGAAGAAAGCCCAGGCATCTCCCAGATCAGAGTCGATCTTCACCGTCCGATGGAACCACTCGCGAGCCTTGGTGATTTTACGCTCGCTCCAAAAGAGCCTGGGAGAGGGAAGGGTTAAGCAAAGGAAGACGGGTGATCACTCTCTGAAAATGCCTTTTGCAGTACACACAGACACAACCTTACGATTTAAAACGTTTTATTAGTTTTCTAGAAATTGAGGGCAAAGGGTAAGAGGGGCGAGAAATGATAGTTACAAATCAATCTTAGTCTGCATATAGTATACTTTCATAAAATACAAGTCGACATCTAAAATACTAAATTGTCACACACTATTATCTCTTAACTTTACATCATCAATATTTTAATATTTTTATATTGTAAGCCTTCTTATTAAAATACCTATTCAAATTGACATTTCCAACAAAGAGAATCTTATAGTGCAAAACACAGGGGAAAGGAGATAGAAGTTCACACCAACGAATCTTAAGAGTCTTGAGTATCTAGCCAAATACAGAATTTCAACCAATATTTTCTTGGGGTTTGTAGAATCTTTCGTGCTCAAGTGCCGTGTTCTACTGGAGAAAGTTTTCCTTCCAGACGTTTCGTTCTCAGCTGCGGAGAACATCCTCAGTGGCGTTGCAGCCGGAGCAGGCGCTCTGACCTTCTTGGCTGTTGTGCATTGAGTCACTGAGGATGTTCTCCGCAGCTGAGAACGAAACGTCTGGAAGGAAAACTTTCTCCAGTAGAACACGGCACTTGAGCACGAAAGATTCTACAAACCCTAATAATAATAATAAATAAAATGATGTTACCAGCCGTGAAAACCTGAAATCTTTGATAATATTTTCTTGCTTCCTCACACAGACATAACCTTTATTGGCATGACAGGAAAGAAATACACGATCCAAAGGAACTTCAAAATGGGACCTACAAACCACAGTAATTTGCAAGCCCAACCAGCATGGGAATCCTAGGTTACGTGCAAAACTTAACTAAGAAAAGTAGAGGGAGATATTCCCCTGCCTGACTCCCATATTTAATTTCTTGCTCATTCACTGCTAGGGCCAGAAATTCTGCAACCTGCTCAGTAACTGAGCAACATTCGTCAGCCAACACAAACTCTATCCTTTTGTTTGTCACCAAGTTGGGGGTTAAGAGGAGAGGTTGAATCAGGCGGCGGCGGTGATGGGTAAGTAACGGACAGTTAATAGAATGTGTTGTACAGAGTCAGGTTCTCTACCACATCTTCACAGTCTCTGTTCGTAAGGGATACCCTTGTATCTGCCAGAGACCACGGACAGACAATGGAAATATGTTGAGTCTGTGTCAAGAATGCATATTTCTGTAACTTAATGGTCCCTTTGACAGAGAGCAGGTCACCCATACTCTGCTGCTCCCCCCTCTTTTACAACCTTTGGGTAAGTAATGAATCCATCTGGCCCAAGGATGTTTATGCTACGGCCTGGCTGGTACCACATTCATGCTGCCTGTCCCCCAGGATCACACAGACAGTCTTATCTGGGCTAAAAGAAGAGTGAGAAAGGGAGATGTTTTTAATAGCCTAAATTCCTTAGCAATAAAAGAGATAGCGTGTAGTAACCTTTGAACCCGTGACTCAAGCTGCATCTGTATGATACCCTTTGACGTTATCCTATATAGAAACTGTGTAACACTGTGTACATCATTACTTAAGAACATAAGCAAAGCCATGTTGGATCAGGCCAATGGCCCATCCACTCCAACACTCTGTGTCACATAAGAACATAAGAGAAGCCCTGTTGGATCAGGCCAATGGCCCATCCAGTCCAACACTCTGTGTCACATAAGAACATAAGAGAAGCCATGTTGGATCAGGCCAATGGCCCCTCCAGTCCAACACTCTGTGTCACATAAGAACATAAGAGAAGCCCTGTTGGATCAGGCCAGTGGCCCATCCAGTCTAACACTCTGTGTCACACAGTGGCCAATATATATATATATATATATATATACACACACACACACACACGCACACACACTGTGGCTAATAGCCACTGATGGACCTCTGCTCCATATTTTTATCTAATCCCCTCTTGAAGGTGGCTATGCTTGTGGCCGCCACCACCTCCTGTGGCAGTGAATTCCACATGTTAATCAACCTTCGGGTGAAGAAGTACTTCCTTTTATCCGTTTTAACCCGACTGCTCAGCAATTTCAACGAATGCCCATGAGTTCATGTATTGTGAGAAAGGGAGAAAAGGACTTCTTTCTCTACTTTCTCCATCTCATGCATAATTTTGTAAACCTCTATCATGTCACCCCCGCAGTCGACGTTTCTCCAAGCTGAAGAGCCCCAAGCGTTTTAACCTTTCTTCATAGGGAAAGTGTTCCAAACCATTAATCATTCTAGTTGCCCTTTTCTGGACTTTTTCCAATGCTGTAATATCCTTTTTGAGGTGCGGTGACCAGAATTGCACACAGTATTCCAAATGAGACCGCACCATCGATTTATACAGGGGCATTATGATACTGGCCGATTCCAAGGCTTGTGTCCTTGGTAAAGCTTCCGAGTTTCTTAAATAAAGCAACTTTTGATTCAACAACAAAAGACTGATTATCGGGAAATACCGATGCTTGACAGTCTGACCAACATAAAACTTCGGCACTGATATGGGTTTATTAGATTGGAGAGGAATTAAGCCATGCAAATTTGGGAAGGGGGAAGGTCCAAGAAGAGGGGTGAGCAGCATTTGCCCTCACCCGATATATTGGGAGAAAACAGGGAGAGAGTAAAACAAACACTGCGAAGGCAGCCGCCCCTGAAAGGTTATTTTCATCTGCACAGCCGATTGGCTCTCCGGCAGCCAATCAGAAGCGCTGCTGGGCAAGTTTCCCCCACCTGACTCCACCCACCTTCTCTAACACTCGGTAGGCACTGACAAAGGTGTGGCACCCACGGTCGGGGACTCCTCCGCTAGGGATTCGGGGTTCGCTATCTGAACGTAAATCCGAACATGAAGTTGGTTGCCTCGCACCGAATCGGACCACTGCTCCATCAAAGTCAGCATCCTCTGCTGTGATTGGCAGTGGCTCTCCAGGGTCTCGGCTCTTACACACTGCCTCCTACTGGAGAGGTTGGGGACTGCACTTGGGACGTTCTACATGTAAAGCAGATGCTCTGCCTCTACATGCCCCAGTGAGCCAGTTTGGTGTAGCGGTTAAGTGTGCGTGGACTCTTATCTGGGAGAACCGGGGTTTGATTCCCCACTTCTCCCCTTGCAGCTGCTGGAATGGCCTGGGGTCAGCCAGAAGAAGAAGAAAAAGAAGATGATATTGGATTTATATCCCGCCCTCCACTCCGAAGAGTCTCAGAGCGGCTCCCAATCTCCTTTCCCTTCCTCCCCCACAACAGACACCCTGTGAGGTAGATGAAGATATTGGATTTATATCCCGCCCTCCACTCCGAAGAGTCTCAGAGCAGCTCACAATCTCCTTCCCCTTCCTCCCCCACAACAGACACCCTGTTAGGTAGATGAAGATATTGGATTTATATCCCGCCCTCCACTCCAAAGAGTTTCAGAGCGGCTCACAATCTCCTTTCCCTTCCCCCCCACCCCGCGCAACAGACACCCTGTGAGGTGGGTGGGGCTGGAGAGGGCTCTCCCAGCAGCTGCCCTTTCAAGAACACAGAGCAGCCTACAATCTCCTTTCCCTTTCTCCCCCACAACAGACACCCTGTGGGGTGGGTGGGGCTGGACAGGGCTCTCCCAGCAGCTGCCCTTTCAACGACAGAGAGCGGCCTACAATCTCCTTTCCCTTCCTCCCCCACAACAGACACCCTGTGAGGTGGGTGGGGCTGGAGAGGGCTCTCACAGCAGCTGCCCTTTCAAGGACAGAGAGCAGCCTACAATCTCCTTTCCCTTCCTCCCCCACAACAGACACCCTGTGAGGTGGGTGGGGCTGGAGAGGGCTCTCACAGCAGCTGCCCTTTCCAGGACAACCTCTGCCAGAGCTATGGCTAACCCAAGGCCATGCTAGCAGGTGCAAGTAGAGGAGTGGGGAATCAAACCCGGTTCTCCCAGATAAAAGTCCGCACACTTAACCACTACATCAAAGAGAGCTCTGGCAGGAGCTGTCCTTGAAAGAGCAGCTTCTGTCAGAGCTCTCTCAGCCCCACCCACCTCACAAGCATTGTTCCCTCTAAGTTGAGTTAGTGTGTGAGCTAGCTCACAGATTTTAAGCCTCTGGCTCACACATTTTTTGTCTTAGCTCACAAAAAAATAGCCCCGGAGCAAACTAATTTATGCAGCAGCTCACAACTTTAATGCTAGTAGCTTACGATTTTAACATCAGAGCTCACAAAGCAGAATTCCTGCTCACAAAACTCCACGGCTTAGAGGGAACATTGCTCACACAGGGTGTCTATTGTGGGGGGAGAAGATAGAGGAGATTGTAAGCCGCTGTGAGTGTCTGATTCAGAGAGAAGGGAGTTGTCCTTGAAAGGGCAGCTTCTGTCAGAGCTCTCTCAGCCCCACCCACCTCACAGGGTGTCTGTTGTTGGGGGAGTAGATATAGGAGATTGTGAGCTGCTCTGAGACTCTGATGCAGGGAGAAGGGCGGGGTATAAATCTGCAATTCTTCTTCTTCTTCCATCAATGGGAAAGCGCATGACGATACTCACTTGGCCACCGCCAGGAGGACGTGAGGGTCATGCTCACACTTCTTCAGGGCATCCACGCTTTTGGTTTTCCTCTGGGGTCGAGCCTCGAGGAAGATGGCTTCTGACCACAGGATTCCTGAAAGGAAAGAGGCAGAAATCAGCATCCCTTAAAGACTAGTTACTGTCGCCAAGAGAATATATAACACCGTGCCAAAAAGTAATTTGTGTTTTGAACATATTGTAACTATTCAAACAGTGTGCGTCAATTATACAGTAACAATATTGGAATCCACACCTGAGGCACAATGAGAATATGAACACCAACGGGTGTCAATTCTCACACATAAAGTCTCTTTCTTGTAGTTCTGATGAGAACCACTGGGATGGACTGAAAGAAGCGCGGCAGCTGTTAAACCCCTGGGGAGCATCTGCTCTGCTTTATTTAATACAGGAAGGCTTTTGTTCCAATTGATGTGCTGTTCTGACAAAGTCTGACTGAAACCTGTGAATTTAAGGGGAAGTGTTTGTGAGTTTCCTGCATTGTACAGGGAGTTGGACTAGATCACTGTTTCCCATTTGCAGGGTCGGGACCTGGTATCGGGCCACGGAAGGCTCACTACTGGGTCACAAGAAAAGCCAAAGCTAGCCCCGCCCCCAGCAAAGCATGACCTCTGCTCTGCTTCCTTCCTTCCACCGTCTCTGTTGTGCAGAGAAAACCTAGCCTTGAAGACTGACACAGGCTGCAAAGCCTGAGCTCCATTTGGCTTCCTTCCTTCCCATCTCTGTGTTGTGCAGAGAAAAGCTAGCCTTGAAGACTGACACAGGCTGCAAAGCCTGAGCTCCATTTGGCTTCCTTCCTTCCCCTGTCTCTGTGTTGTGCAGAGAAAAGCTAGCCTTGAAGACTGACACAGGCTGCAAAGCCTGAGCTCCATTTGGCTTCCTTCCTTCCCGTCTCTGTGTTGTGCAGAGAAAAGCTAGCCTTGAAGACTGACACAGGCTGCAAAGCCTGAGCTCCATTTGGCTTCCTTCCTTCCCCTGTCTCTGTGTTGTGCAGAGAAAAGCTAGCCTTGAAAACTGACACAGGCTGCAAAGCCTGAGCTCTGTTTGGCTTCCTTCCTTCCCCTGTCTCTGTGTTGTGCAGAGAGGAGCTGGGCTGCCTCTCCCTCTTTCTCCCCCTCTCCCAGAGTTTGAGAGAAAAGCTGGCATCCACTGGCACTTTAGATCCATGAAGTGTTCTTCAAGGTATGAGCTTTCATGTGCTTAGCAGTATGTTCTTTAGGGGAGATTTCCTCTGGAGGTCTGGGTGGCAAAGAAGGGGCGTGTGTTTTTTTCAGCCGGGAGGGGTGGGGAGTGGGCATTCCAGTAGCTATTTTTTTTACCAAACGACCCCTGGGCAGAATTGTTGATGGCTGAGGGTAATTTGATCGTAAGGCTTTTCCCCCCTTTGTTCCCTCTTCTTTCTTTTTCCCTCTGCAAGGGATACTCTGTCTGTATTCTTTGTGCTGGGGGTGGGGGGAAGCAGCAGTGGGAGGGCTTCTAGTGCCCTGGCCCCACTGGTGGACATTCTGGTGCTTTTTGGACATTGTATGAGAGAGTTTTGGACTGGATGGTCCACTGGCCTGATCCAACATGGCTTCTCTTATGTTCTTTCTTTCCATGTCTTTCTTTTCTTTTCCTTTCCTTCCATTTCATTCTTTCCCTTTCTTTCTTTCTTTCCTTCCATTTTTACTGGATGAAACTTTTCTGTTCATCATACTGTTGTTGCAAACATAGGAGCTCTGTCAATGAAAAATTGGCACCCCCAGTTGTAGCCAGCTGGCCTTTCTATGAGATTTCTGTGTGAGTGAGAGTTAGAGGTGTGGGGCAGAAAGAGATTATTGGCGATACTGCTGTATATCTCAACAGCACTGGAAGTGATGATACTATGAACCTGGCACTATTTTACTGGTCCTGCTTTTAACAGCTGTCTGACACCAAAATTAAACTCCTCCTGTAGATATTAAAAAGGATGAAAGAATTTCGCTGGCTAAATATCTGCACAACAGGTTCCTTTAAAAGGCATGGGAAACACAGCCAGTAAAAAGCTGCAAGCCCAATATCCTTTTTGGGATAACTGCAGAAAAGCTTGTATGAACTTTATATAACTTGTAATTAATTCATTAATTGCAGTACAATTCTCTGCTAACTTTCACAGCAATTTCCCAGTGTTTCAGTCAAGGAAAAGTATGAAAAACAGCTGTCAAAAGATTTTCTTGAAACCAAGAAACTTGGTTGTAGCTTTAGGAAGGGTTCCAGTAGAAGCAGCTGAAGTAAGGGCCTACTAAATGTGTCAACATATTTTGAGGTACAGCAGCTGCCAGGGCCCAATGTGAGTGGTACACACCACTGGCATTCCTGATGGCAACAGAAACAGCACTCCCAACTGCATACACTGGCCAGTGCTGTTGAGGAAGGGGTGCGTAGGTGGTGCAGGCAACTGAACATGGGCATTAGGTGTGCTTGCGAACTGGAGAAGAACACACAAACAGATGGGTGCATGCAGGTGTGAGGGTGGAAAGAGAGGACTATGGGAATGTATGAAAAAGTTGCAGACCACCCACTTTCCACCCCCATTTTGGCTCAGCATGAGTTTCAGAGAGATTTTTCTGAAAACAAAGTTACTTCAGAAGAAGCCGCAAGTTTGGGGGAGTGCCCTGGAAGTGACATCACAGGAAAAGGTGGAGTTTTGGTTCAGTGAGGAAGTGACATCACTTGGCCCTAGACCTGGAAGTGACACCACAGGAAATGACATAATTCCTGTCTCCTGGCTCCACCCCCAAAGTCTCCTG
>NC_083224.1:14550562-14578627 GCF_032191835.1 Heteronotia binoei
CGCACCATCGATTTATACAGAGGCATTATGATACTGGCTGATTTGTTTTCAATTCCCTTCCTAATAATTCCCAGCATGGCGTTGGCCTTTTTTATTGCAAACGCACACAGCAGAAGCTGGATTCTCAGGTAGCCGGCCCGAGGTTGACTCAGCCTTCCATCCTTCCGAGGGTCAAATGAGGACCCAGCTTGCTGGGGGGGGGGAAGCGTAGAGGACTGGGGAAGGCAAGGGCAAACCACCCTGTAAAAAGTCTGCCGTGAAAGCAGCGTCACCCCGGAGTCGGAAACGACTGGTGCTTGGGCAGGGGGCCTTTCCTTTCGTTTCATTAGACAAGGGAGAGATCTGGTGTTTTCTGATTCTGTGAATTAGCCAGATCATGAGAGGAAGAGCAGGTAGGGCTGCATCAGTGCTTCGTTCTCCTGGCTCTTTCTTATGCGCCCAGGGAAATGCTGATTGCCATTTTGGGATCAGGCAGCAATTTTTCTCTAGGCCAGTTTGGCCAGCGATCCTGGAGGGTTTTTGCCATCTCCTGGGCTTGGAGAAGGGGTGTGTGTAGAGGGGGAGGTACTTCTGAATTTCCTGCATTGTGCAGGGAGCTGGACTAGACCCTGGAGGTCCCTTTCGAGTCTATGATTCTTCACCAGAAGAGTAATTAAACACATGGAATCCACTGCTTCAGGAAGTGGTGGCAGCTACAAGCACAGATGGTTTCAAGAGAGGATTCATAGAATCATAGAGTTGGAAGCGACCTCTAGGGTCATCTAGTCCAATCCCCTGCACAATGCAGGAAACTCACAAACACCTCCCCCTACATTCACTGGATCTTCATCGCTGTCAGATGGCCATCCAGCCTCTGTTTAAAAACCTCCAAGGAAGAAGAGCCCACCACCTCCCAAGGAGGAAGCCTGTTCCACTGAGGAACTGCTCTCACGGTCAGGAAGTTCTTCCTAATGTTGAGCCGGAAACTCTTTTGATTTAATTTCAACCCATTGGTTCTGGTCCTACCTTCCAGGGCCACAGAAAACAATTCCACACCATCCTCTACAGGACAGCCCTTCAAGTACTTGAAGATGGTGATCCTATCACCTCTCAGCCGCCTCCTCTCCAGGCTAAACATCCCCAGCTCCTTCAACCTTTCCTCATAGGACTTGGTCTCCAGACCCCCCACCATCTTAGTCGCCCCCCTCTGGACCCATTCCAGCTTGTCTAGATCCTTCTTAAAATGTGGTGCCCCAAACTGAACACAATACTCCAGGCAAGGTCTTACCAGAGCAGAGTAAAGCGATACCATCACATCACGTGATCTGGACACTATACTTCTGTTGATACAGCCCCAAATTGCATTTTTCTTTTTAGCCACCGCATCACACCATTGACTCATGTTCAGCATATGATCCACTAAGACCTCTAGAGCCTTTTCGCACAGACTACTGCTAAGACAAGTCTCCCCCTTTCTATAACCATGCATTGGATTTTTCCTACCTAAATGCAGAGCTTTACATTTATCCCTGTTAAAATTCATTTGATTGGTTTTAGCCCAGTTTTCCAGCCTGTCACGGTCATCCTGGATCCTGTTTCTGTCTTCTTCTGCCTTTGCAACCCCTCCCAAATTTAGTAACATCTGCAAATTTAGCAAGCGTTCCCTCTATTCCTTCATTCAAATCATCGATAAAGATGTTGAAAAAAACAGGTCCCAAGGCAGGTCCTTGAGGCACCGCGCTTGTCACTCCTCTCCAAGAGGACGAGGAACCAAGAGGATTGGAGAAACATCCAATCGGGAACCCAAAACCTTCTCGCTATCCCTGGGCCAAAAGAAGCCCGCCTTAAGTCTACTAGGGACAGGGCCTTCTCTGTTATGGCCCCTATATGGTGGAACCAGCTACCAGAGGAGGTGACCTTACTCAGTTCCACAGGGCCTGTAAGACAACCCTCTTCCGGTTAGCTTACACCTAACTGATACCGGAACTAATGTAGCTTTATCAGACTCCTGCTATTTATATTGTTATAAGGTTTGATGTTTTAAGGTTTTAAATGTTTTGATTGTTTTAACTGCTTATATATTTAAACGCTAATCTAATTTTATGTCTTATTATCTGTTGTGAGCCGCCCTGAGCCACTTCTGTGGGAAGGGTGGGATATAAATCATAAATAAATTTTAAAAAAAAATCCAGAGCAGAGGTCCATCAGTGGCTCTTAGCCGCAAGGTACAGAGCAGGGGTGTCAAACATATGGCCCAGGGGCCAGATCAGGCCCCCCGGAGGGCTCCTATCAGGCCCGCGAGCAAGTCTGCTTCCTTCTCCCTCTCTCTTGCTTCCTTCAGTTATCAGAGACAGTTTAAACAAAATACTGCAGGAGTGCTAATCTTCTAAGCATGTTTTATTTAAAAAAAATCTTTAATTGTGTTTGTCTGTGTCTTTTATAAAGTTTATGTCTTTGCCACTTGGCATTACATTTTATGGCACGCTTGGCCCAGCCCGGCCCAACAAGGTGTCATCCCGGCCCTCATTACAAATGAGTTCGACACCCCCGGTATAGAGGAACCGCTCTCTCTGGGCCAGGGATGCTCTGTATTCTTGGTGCTTGGGAGGGCAACAGTGGGAGGGCTTCAGGAGTTCTGGCCCGGGTGGTGGTCCTCCTGAGGGCACCTGGGTTTTGATCGCCGTGTGACTGTTGGGATTTAAATATACCATTAGCAGAGTAACGTGGAGATAGCCACGACATAACAGCCAGGCACACGGTTTAGCTTAAGAATCAAAGTGGTTTACTTTACTCATGAGGAAAAGGTATGACTGGGATTTCTAGAAAACAAAGAAGGATTCAATATCCTGTCTAGCTTCTCGGCTACATCTCGACTCCCTGGAGTCCTAACTTCAACTGCATGGAGATCTGAGGGCTTTACACAAAGGGCAAATAACACTGACCAAATGGTTTCCCTCAAGACCACCACCCAAATATATGGATTAGCCTATTAGGGCTCTCCCTCAATGGTCACTATGCATATTGACACCTAGCCTTGGCGGGAAGTACAGCCAGACATTCTCATTGGCTCCGCCTACTCACTGGCTAAACATCAGCATGCATATACAAACATTTAATTAATTCACGACAACAGGAAGTGAAATTGCATCAGAAACCCAACAGTGACACGGGATGAGATGGGCTACAGGCCTGCTCGACCGCGGCTTCGCTGATGTTCTGAGAAAGAGCGGGCCCCTCCCCAGGTGTTTCGCACTCACCACAGGTCTTGGTTCTTTGGATTCTTTAAACGAGACTTCTCCAAGATGGCTCTGGCTCGGGTGAGCTGGCCCACCTTCTCCTCCAGCCGAGATAGCAAGAGCCACAGCGGGATGGAGCCGGGGCACTTCTTCAGCTGTTGAAAAACAAGAACCTCTGGCTTAGAAGATGATGATGAGATTGGATTTATACCCCGCCCTCCACTCTGAATCTCAGAGCGGCTTACAATCCCCTTTCCTTTCCTCCCCCTGCAACAGGCACCCTGTGAGATGGGTGGGGCTGAGAGAGCTCTGACAGAAGCTGCCCTTTCAAGGACAACTTTGCCAGAGCTACGGTTGACCCAGGGCCATTCCAGCAGCTGCGAGTGGAGGAGTGGGGGAATCAAACTCAGCTCTTCCAGATAAGACTGCACGCACTTTACCACTACACGAAACTGGCTCTCACAGCAGCTGCCCTTTCAAGGACAGAGTCTCAGAACAGCCTACAATCTCCTTTATATTCCTCCCCCGACAACAGACACCCTGTGAGGTGGGTGGGGCTGAGAGGGCTCTCCCAGATGCTACCCTTTCAAGGACAACTCTGCCAGAGCTACGGCTGACGCGGAGCCATTCCAGCAGCTGCGAGTGGAGGAGTGGGGGAATCAAACCCGGTTCTTCCAGATAAGAGTGCACGCACTTCACCACTACACCAAACTGGCTGAACCGCTATGCCAAACTGGCTTAGGAAACCTGAGCAATGGGAAATTGCACACCAGGGCAGCAACACACCACCACGGCTGCAGGCGCACAGGGCTTTTGCTCCCCCACACACACACTCTAAGGAAGAGGGATCCAGGGCCAGCCCTGAATGAGCCGGCGCTCCCTCTAAGCTGCGGAGTCTTGTGAGCAAAAATTCTACTTCATGACCTACTGGCATTAAAGTTGGGAGCGAGCGATTTGGCTACTGCATAAATTAGTTTGCTCTAGGGGCTTGGGTGTCAAACATGCAGCCCGGGGGCCAAATCAGGCCCCTGGAGGGCTCCTATCAGGTCCCTGAGCAACTGGCTGTTATCTGCTTCCTTCTCCCTCTCTCTTGCTTCCTTCTCCATCACAGCTTGCTTTGCAACGTTTGCCCAATAGCATAGGAGCTACAGAGCAAAGCCTCTATTTTCTCCATTGGCTGAGGCTTCTCCCTTGGGGAGGAAGGGGAGGAGGGATAGCTTGCTTTGCCAGGCTCTCAACTGCACAGGAGAACTACTGAGCGAAACGCCCTTTCCTTCTATTGGCTGAGGCTCCTCCCCCCTCCTGGTCCTCTGGGGAAGGAAGGAAAGAGCCAGAGCTTCCTTTGCCCAGTTCCCTGGATCCCATGGGAAAAATATGAAGAAAACACCTTTAAGACCTGTGAGTGCTAATGTTTTAAATATGAGTTGTTTTTTAAAAAAATGTTTGTGTTCGTCTGTGTCCTTTATAAAGTTTATATCTCTGCTACCTAATCTTAAACAGGTACACACAAGGCCCGGCCCGACCCAACAAGGTCTCTCTCCTAGACCCGTGCCAGTCTGGCTTCCGACCGGGCCACGGGACGGAGACGGTCTTGGTCGCCTTGGCAGATGACCTCCAACGGCAACTGGATCGAGGCGGTGTAGCAGTGTTGATGTTATTAGATCTGTCGGCTGCATTTGATACGGTCGACCATCGGCTACTGATCCACCGCCTCGCCGACATTGGGGTTAAGGGGTCTGCTTTACAATGGCTCTCCTCTTTCCTCATGGGTCGGGGACAAAGGGTGGCGATCGGGGGTGAACGATCCCAGAGGCGCACACTAGATTGTGGGGTGCCTCAGGGAGCAGTCCTCTCCCCGATGTTATTTAACATCTATATGCGCCCCCTTGCCCAGATTGCCAGGAGGTTTGGGCTGGGCTGCCACCAATATGCGGATGACACCCAGCTCTATCTGCTAATGGACGGCCGGCCCGCCTCCCCCCCGGAAGACCTGGATCGGGCGTTACAGGCTATCGCAACGTGGCTTAGACTGAGTGGGCTGAAGCTGAATCCGGCAAAGACAGAGGTTCTCTGTGTGGGTCGCGGCGCTCCAGGGGGGGAAATATCCCTCCCGACCTTCGATGGTGTGCAGCTAAAGGCGGCGCAGCAGGTGAAGAGTCTGGGTGTTTTACTGGAGCCTTCATTATCAATGGAGGCCCAGATAACAGCCACTGCCAAGTCAGCTTTCTTCCATCTGAGGCGGGCAAAGCA
This sequence comes from Heteronotia binoei, assembly GCF_032191835.1. Classification (NCBI taxonomy): domain Eukaryota; kingdom Metazoa; phylum Chordata; class Lepidosauria; order Squamata; family Gekkonidae; genus Heteronotia; species Heteronotia binoei. Next base: position 14,556,028 of record NC_083224.1, read on the forward strand.
GTTGGCCCCTTTCCTGGAGCGTCGGGACCTAGCAACGGTGATCCATGCGACGGTCACCTCACGATTGGACTACTGTAACGCCCTCTACATGGGGCTGCCTCTGTGCCGGACCCGGAAGTTACAGCTAGTGCAGAACGCGGCGGCCAGGCTGTTACTTGGTCTCCCAAGATGGGAACATGTACGGCCGGGGCTACGCGAACTGCACTGGTTACCGATTGTATACCGGGTCCAGTACAAAGTGCTGGTTATCACCTTTAAAGCCCTATATGGCCGAGGACCAGCCTACCTGAAGGACCGTCTCTCCCCGTATGAACCCCAGAGAGCACTGAGGTCAGTAGGAAAGAACAGACTGACTACCCCTGGGCCAAGACAAATTAAATTACAGAATACTCGCTCTCGGGCCTTTTCGGCCGCAGCCCCACATCTCTGGAACCAACTCCCAGAGGAGGTGCGGGCCCTGCGGAACCTTGATCAGTTCCGCAGGGCCTGCAAGACCACCCTTTTTAAATTAGCTTATGAATAACTGAAAATCCGCCATCAGCATCAACTAGAAGAGTGTCAAGGATAGCGTCATAAAATGTTTTAGTTAATTGTTTTAATTCAGGCTTTTAAGGTTAGTTTAATGTTAATTTAATGTTTCTAATGTAACTGTTTTACTGTTGGTGCACCATTGGTCACCGTATTGTTAGCCGCCCTGAGCCTGCTTCGGCGGGGGAGGGCGGGGTACAAATAAAATTTATTATTATTATTATTATTATTATTTGTGTCTGATCCGGCCCTCATAACAAATGAGTTTGACATCCCTGCTCCGGAGCTATCTTTCCTGAGCTAAGAAGAAGGAGGAGAAGAAGACTACAGATTTATACCCTGCCCTTCTCCCTGAATCACACTCAGAGCAGCTTACAATCTCCTATATATCTTCTCCCCCCACAACACCCTGTGAGGAGGGTGGGGCTGAGAGGGCTCTCACAGAAGCTGCCCTTTCAAGGACAACCTCTACCAGAGCTCTGGCTGACCCAAGGCCATTCCAGCAGGTGCAAGTGAAGGAATGGGGAATCAAATCTGGTTTTTCCAGATGAGAGTCCACACACTTCACCACTACACCAAACTGGCTCTACACCACTACACAAAAATGTGTAAGCCAGAGGCTAAAAAACTGTGAGCTAGCTCACACTAACTCAGCTTACAAGGAACATTGCTTGTGGCCGGGAATGGAAGAAAGGGCCACGAGCAATGTTCCCTCTAAGCTGAGTTAGTGTGAGCTAGCTCACAGCTTTTTAGCCTCCGGCTTACACATTTTTATGTAGTGGTGTAGAGCCAGTTTGGTGTAGTGGTTAAGTGCGTGGACTCTTATCTGGAAGAACCGGGTTCGATTCCCCACTCCTCCGCTTGCAGCTGCTGGAATGGCCTTGGGTCAGCCATAGCTCTTGCAGAGGTTGTCCTTGAAAGGGCAGCATCTGGGAGAGCCCTCTCAGCCCCACCCACCTCACAGGGTGTCTGTTGTGGGGGGAGGAAGATAAAGGAGATTGTAGGCCGTTCTGAGACTCTGTCCTTGGAAGGGCAGCTGCTGTGAGAGCCCTCTCAGCCCCACCCACCTCACAGGGTGTCTGTTGTGGGGGGAGGAAGATAAAGGAGATTGTAGGCCGCTCTCTGTCCTTGGAAGGGCAGCTGCTGTGAGAGCCTTCTCAGCCCCACCCACCTCACAGGGTGTCTGTTGTGGGGGGAGGAAGATAAAGGAGATTGTAGGCCATCCTGAGACTCTGTCCTTGGAAGGGCAGCTGCTGTGAGAGCCCTCTCAGCCCCACCCACCTCACAGGGTGTCTGTTGTGGGGGAGGAAGGGAAAGGAGATTGTAGGCCGTTCTGAGACTCTGATTCAGAGGGAAGGGCGGGGTATAAATCTGCAATTCTTCTTCTTCTTAGCGCAGGAAAGATAGCTCTAGAGCAGGCGTGTCAAACTCATTTGTTATGAGGGCCGGATCGGTCATAAATGAGACCAACTCTGGGAACGGAAGAAATGTCAAATCGCTACTCTGGGATCGTGAGGAATTTTTCCCCCAAGCCGGAAGATTTTTGCCTTCCTCTGGGCCTGGCGCAGGGGTCGCTGGGGGAGGGAGGCTATCTGAATCTCAGGCATTGCGCAGGGGCTGGACTAGATGACCCTTGGGAGTGCCTTCCAGCTCACTGTCGTAGAAGAAAAAGGGCAGAGAAGAATAGGTTTGTCCCTTGCTCATTTCCCCAGTACGGCACCAGCAAGGCCCGTGATTTATGACTTTGGCAGTTACAGATGACCCTGCAAATTAAGTCCCTTTCCCAGCACAAGTGATTAATCTTCGCAGAGTGGCTCCAGCGGAACACGCCAGGAGGCTGGGTAGCAGTCAGTTTTTGGCACTTTGCTGCAAGGTTGCGCTTAAGCACGGAATGCCAAGCTAATAGTTTCACCTCATTTATCCTCTTCCGGCTAGACTATGCCTTCCTATAGCAACAGCAGGCTGCAGAGATATTTCCAAACGACCCAAACTGCTCCAAGACTCCACACATTCGATGGGATTCTTCCCCTTGCCAGCGCGATGTGCTGTCAAGTCGCTTTTGACCTACGGCAACCCTATAAATTCACGAGCTCCGAAATGTCCTGCCGTCAACGGCCTTGCTCGGGTCTTGCAAACAGCTGCCCATTCAAGGACAGAGTCTCAGAGCGGCTCACAATCTCCTTTACCTTCTTCCCCCCACAATAGACACCCTGTGAGATGGGTGAGGCTGAGAGGGCTCTCACAGCAGCTGCCCTTTCAAGGACAGAGTCTCAGAGCGGCCCACAATCTCCTTTACCTTCCTCCCCCCACAATAGACACCCTGTGAGGTGGGTGGGGCTGAGAGGGCTCTCACAGCAGCTGCCCTTTCAAGGACAACCTCTGCCACAGCTATGGCTGACCCAAGGCCATTCCAGCAGGTGCAAGTGGAGGAGTGGGGAATCAAACCCGGTTCTCCCAGATAAGAGTCCGCAAACTTAACCAGTACACCACACTGGCTCTCCAAAACACCTCCAAACACTACACCAAAGGCCAAACACCTCCAGAGAAGAAGAAGACTGCAGATTTATACCCCACCCTTCTCTCTGAATCAGAGACTCAGAGCGGCTTACAATCTCCCATAACTTCTCCCCCCACGACAGACACCCTATGAGGTGGGTGGGGCTGAGAGGGCTCTCCCAGAAACTGCCCTTTCAAGGACAGAGGCTCAGAGCAGCCTGCAATCTCCTTTATCTTCTTCCCCCACAAGAGACACCCTGTGAGGTGAGTGGGGCTGGAGAGGGCTCTCACAGCAGCTGCCCTTTCAAGGACAGAGAGCGGCCTACAATCTCCTTTCCCTTCCTCCCCCACAACAGACACCCTGTGAGGTGGGTGAGGCTGGAGAGGGCTCTCACAGCAGCTGCCCTTTCAAGGACAACCTCTGCCAGAGCTATGGCTGACCCAAGGCCATTCCAGCAGGTGCAAGTGGAGGAGTGGGGAATCAAACTCGGTTCTCCCAGATAAGAGTCCGCACACTTAACCACTACACCAAACTGGTTCTTCCAGTAAAAGTACAATGCAGGAGAACATGTTCAGTACTTTCTATATCCCTAGGGTATCTGCAAAACTCTCCGCCAACAGCATGTCCCGGAGGAGCCGGTTTCCGCCCCGCCAGCCTTACCCCTTGGTTATAGGCCTCCCGGGCCCTCTCGATCAGCTCCTCCTGCTCCTCGATCTGCCCCTTCATCATCCACAGCTTGGGGAAGTCCTCGTAGTGCCTCAAGGCTTCCTCGCAGAGCTCCTGAGCTGCGGCGATGTTCCCCAGCACCCACTCCAGCTTGACGGATTTCATAAAGACCTGAAAAGACAACAGCACGCTGCCAGGTTAGGGAATTGCTAGGGAGTCTTTCCACAACCCCTTGCGGTTTTACGGCCGCTGTCTGAGTGTCGATTGGTAGTGAAAGGGGCCATCAAGTCTGTCATGATCTTGGGCCTAAGGCGGCCTACAGGCTCCAGAGAAGCCTGCCTTGGAGTTATACTGAAAAGCCTACATTTCCCAGGATCCCTCCTTTCCCTCTGATTGGGTGGCAAGGTTTTGAAGGGAAACTGGCCCAGAGAGGAGTGGAGCTCGGGAGAAGATAAAAGGGCCAAACCCAGGCAGGGGGTGTTCTTTTCCTAGGAGGCAGAGCTGAGGAAGAGCTGCTGCAAGGAAGAGACCCTTGCCCTTAGAGGAAGGGTGAGTAGGCCCAGGTCTATTAGTGGCTATTAGTGGCTAGTGGCTATTAGCCACAGTGTGTGTTTATGTATAAATTTTTTTGCCACTGTGTGACACAGAGTGTTGGACTGGATGGGCCATTGGCCTGATCCAACATGGCTTCTCTTATGTTCTTATGTCTGACTGAGACAGTCTAGGGACAGTAACCCAGACGCGTTACAGCATTGGCTTATTTTCCCTTCACCCCTTTTACTGTTTAATGCACCCTGTTTGTTTCTATTACACTGAACTGATCTTTTAAATAAACCTCTTTTTTCCTGTTGTTCACTCTGCCTGGTCCTCACGCATATTATTTGGCCTAAGCTAAAGGACGCCTGAAGGGCTTGGGAGGGAACTCTGGGCCTTCTCAAGGGGAACCCTTAACCCAAAGTGGTGGCAGCAATTGGTAAGACCCCCCTGCTGAGTCATGACTTGCGGCAATCTCATAGGATACGGTTGTCAAACATGCAGCCCAGGGGCCAAATCAGGCCCCCGGAGGGCTCCTATCAGGCTGTCATCTGCTTCCTTCTCCCTCTCTCTTGCTCCCTTCTGCATCACAGCTTGCCTTGCCAGGCTTGCTCAATCGCACAGGAGAAACTGGGCAAAGCCTCCATTTTCTCCATTGGCTGAGGCTCCTCCCTTGGGGAGGAAGGGGGGGCCTTTGTCAGGCCATCTCAATCGCACAAAGAGCTACTGAGCCGAGACTCTCTTCCTTCTATCGACTGAGCCCCCCTCCCCCAGTCCCCTGAGGGAGGAAGGAAAGAGCCAGAGCTTCCTTTGCCCAGTTCCTTGGATCGCATGGGAGAGATACAAAGAAAGCACCTTTAAGACTAGTGAATGCTAATGTTTTAAACATATTTACTTCTTTTAAAAAAAATCTTTAATTGTGTTTGTTTGTGTCCTTTATAAAGTTTCTATTTCCACAACCTGGCATTACGTTTTATGACACACATGGCCCTGGAGGCCCCTTCCAACTCTATGATTCTATGAACAGAGGTGGTAGAGCATCTGCTAGGTAAGCAGAAGGTCCCAGGTTCAATCCCCGGCATCTCCAGCTAAAAAGGGTCCAGGCAAGTAGGCGTGAAAAACCTCAGCTTGAGACCCTGGAGAGCAGGGGAGGGATGGTGGCTCAGTGGTAGAGCAGCTGCTTGGTAAGCAGAAGGTCCCAAGTTCAATCCCTGGCATCTCCAACTAAAAAGGGTCCAGGCAAGTAGGCCTGAAAAACCTCAGCTTGAGACCCTGGAGAGCAGGGGAGGGACAGTGGCTCAGTGGTAGAGCATCTGCTTGGGAAGCAGAAGGTCCCAGGTTCAATCCCCGGCATCTACAACTAAACAGGGTCCAGGCAACTAGGCGTGAAAAACCTCAGCTTGAGACCCTGGAGAGCAGGGGAGGGACGGTGGCTCAGTGGTTGAGCATCTGCTAGGTAAGCAGAAGGTCCCAGGTTCAATCCCCGGCATCTCCAACTAAAAAAGAGTCCAGGCAAGTAGGCATGAAAAACCTCAGCTTGAGACCCTGGAGAGCAGGGGAGGGACGGTGGCTCAGTGGTGGAGCATCTGCTTGGTAAGCAGAAGGTCCCAGGTTCAATCCCCGGCATCTCCAACTCAAAAGGGTCCAGGCAAGTAGGCGTGAAGAACCTCAGCTTGAGACCCTGGAGAGCCGCTGCCAGTCTGAGAATACTGACTTTGATGGACCAAAGGTCTGATTCAGTAGAAGGCAGCTTCATAGGTTCATATGTACTAACCAGGGCCGATCCAGCTTAGCTTCCCAGGTCTCACGAGAACAGGCGGCCCTGGGGCAGCCAAGTCAGGCTGCCAGTTGCAGTGGATTAAATCAACGTACTAGTCTTAATAATGTAGTCGTGAACTAAACTGCGAGCCTAGATGACCCGGTCTGTTTTGCTGCAAAGGAACTTCAAGAACGGAACGGAGAGGGGAACTGCTGAATGACAGATTATTATGAAACTTGGAACAAACACCTTCCCAGGACTGAACAGAGATACTGGACTTCTTTATCTCATTACAGATACTAAACCCATTTTCACCAGGCATAGCTACATATCCACAGTATTCCGATGTATTTCTGTTTTAGAAGAGTGTATCACAAAAATTTTTTTTTTGTATTGATGTACTCAAATAAGGGACACTGGCTATTTCTCATTACATATACTAACCCATCTTCCACTATATTGTAATGTATTTTTTTATAATGGCAAACTAGAATGATGTTTATGTGTGCTGCATGTTTAAACTAAGCCTCTGAGAAACTTATGCCCTCCTTTTAACCCAGAGCTACCACCACAGCAGTCTCTTATTTATTGCAGGATACTTAATGACATAGACATCTGCTATTCTGACATTTATTACTGTAAGAACATAAGAGAAGCCATGTTGGATCAGGCCAGTGGCCCCTCCAGTCCAACACTCTGTGTCACATAATAACATAAGAGAAGCCCTCTTGGATCAGGCCAATGGCCCATCCAGTCCAACACTCTGTGTCACAGAAGAATATAAGAGAAGCCCTGTTGGATCAGGCCAGTGGCCCATCCAGTCCAACACTCTGTGTCATAGAAGAATATAAGAGAAGCCATGTTGGATCAGGCCAATGGCCCATCCAGTCCAACACTCTGTGTCACATAAGAACATTACAGAAGCCCTGTTGGATCAGGCCAATGGCCCATCCAGTCCAACACTCTGTGTCACAGAAGAATATAAGAGAAGCCCTGTTGGATCAGGCCAGTGGCCCATCCAGTCCAACACTCTGTGTCACAGAAGAATATAAGAGAAGCCCTGTTGGATCAGGCCAGTGGCCCATCCAGTCCAACACTCTGTGTCACAGAAGAATATAAGAGAAGCCCTGTTGGATCAGGCCAATGGCCCATCCAGTCCAACACTCTGTGTCACATAAGAACATAAGAGAAGCCCTGTTGGATCAGGCCAGTGGCCCATCCAGTCCAACACTCTGTGTCACAGAAGAATATAAGAGAAGCCATGTTGGATCAGGCCAATGGCCCATCCAGTCCAACACTCTGTGTCATATAAGAACAGAAGAGAAGCCCTGTGGGATCAGGCCAGTAACCCATCCAGTCCAACACTCTGTGTCACACAGTGGCCAAAATACACACACACAGTGGCTAATAGCCACTAATGGACCTCTGCTCCATATTTTTATTCAATCCCCTCTTGAAGCTGGCTATGCTTGTAGCCGCCACCACCTCCTGTGGCAGTGAATTCCACATGTTAATCACCCTTTGAGTGAAGAAGTACTTCCTTTTATCCGTTCTAACCTGACTGCTCAGCAATTTCATTGAATGCCCACGAGTTCTTGTATTGTGAGAAAGGGAGAAAAAAACTTCTTTCTCTACTTTCCCCATCCCATGCATTATCTTGTAAACCTCTATCATGTCACCCTGCAGTCGACGTTTCTCCAAGCTCAATTAGCCCCAAGCGTTTTAACCTTTCTTCATAGGGAAAGTGTTCCAAACCTTTAATCATTCTAGTTGCCCTTTTCTGCACTTTTGTCCAATGCTATAATATTCTTTTTGAGGAGCGGGTGACCAGAACTGCACACAGTACTCCAAATGAGACCGCACCATCGATTTATACAGGGGCCTTATGATACTGCCTGATTTGTTTTCAATTCCCTTCCTAATAAACAACTGTTGTTTTAGCCCAGTCGACACAAACTAGCAATCGCTAGACCCCAGCTTGTGATTCTTTTAATCTGCTAAGGGACATTTCCATGATATTGCATGTTGATTCACTGCCCACTCTCTCTATATTTAGGACTAATGGCCGTTCCATCCTACTGCCTGATGAAGTGTGCTTCTAGCACAAGAAAGCTGACGTTCTGAAAAAAACTTGGTCGGTCTTAAAGGTGCCACTTGACTCCTGCTTTGTTCTAGATGACCCACTGTTAGCCTGACTCAGTCCAGATAAGCAGAATGTCTACTATCTGTGCCTCACCCTAGTGATGAGAGCAAAGCTGCGGCTGAAATAAACTCAGGTTCGGAGACAGAGAGATACACACAGAAGTTCCCGAGTTCGATCCCCAACGTTGCCCGTTGAAGCCATTCAAAGCTGTGGGCCAGCGAAAGACCCTTGCCACGAGCTGGAGCCAGCCAGAGTAAGCCGTGAGCCTCGCGGATCCAACGCAACATAAAAGACGCCTTTCACATGGCAGCGACTGCAAGGACAAAATACGGCCAGAACTACGCACAGCTTACCCGGGCGGTGGGAGCACTGCTCCGAGCTTTGGCCAGCAGCCTCCTGGCTCTTTCGTATTCGTTGTTTTCGGATTCCAACTTAACGGCAGCCAGCCAGATTTCTTCGCTGTTGGGGTTGGCCTAAAGGACCGAAGAGAAGATGAAACATGAGAGTGGGGACAGGAATTAGGTCCGGTTTACCTTTAAGCGCTTTCTAAATCCATGCCAGACTGAGTCCTCAGTCCTGTTCTGTACTAAGCGGCTTCTCGTATTCCATTTTGATCACTGCCCAGAGAGATTCGCTAAATCTTAAAGATCACTGCACCTTCTGCCAGCAGAGGACTCAAGCACCCAAACTGAAATCTCTGGTATCTCTGGTTGAAAATTAGGGGTCCCAAAGCCCTTTTGAACCTGTGGGCACATTTGGAATTTGGACACGGCATAAGAACATAAGAGAAGCCATGTTGGATCAGGCCAGTGGCCCCTCCTGTGTCACATAAGAACATAAGAGAAGCCCTGTGGGATCAGGCCAATGGCCCATCCAGTCCAACACTCTGTGTCACATAAGAACATAAGAGAAGCCTTGTTGGATCAGGCCAATGGCCCATCCAGTCCAACACTCTGAGTCACATAAGAGAAGCCCTGTGGGATCAGGCCAATGGCCCATCCAGCCCAACACTCTGTGTCACATAAGAACATAAGAGAAGCCCTGTGGGATCAGGCCAATGGCCCATCCAGTCCAACACTCTGTGTCACACAGTAGCCAAATACAAATACACACACACACACACTGTGGCTAATAGCCACTGATGGACCTCTGCTCCATATTTTTATCTAATCCCCTCTTGAAGCTGGCTATGCTTGTAGCCGCCGCCACCTCCTGTGGCAGTGAATTCCACATGTTAATCACCCTTTGGGTGAAGAAGGACTTCCTTTTATTCGTTTTAACCTGATTGCTCAGCAATTTCATTGAATGCCCATGAGTTCTTGTATTGTGAGAAAGGGAGAAAAGGACTTCTTTCTCTACTTTCTCCATCCCATGCATGGTGAGCACAGTGATAAAACGTCTGCTGCAGCAGCCAAAGCCAGCCACGAAAACAACTGACACAGCTTAACTGCAATTAACATGGTGTAGATCCTTGTGCTGTGGTGAAGAAGATGATGATATTGGATTTATATCAGTCAAGGCAGTCCCCTGTGCAAGCACCACTCGTTTCCGACTCTGGGGTGACGTTGCTTTCACAACGTTTTCACAGCAGACTTTTTGAGGTGGTTTGCCATTGCCTTCCCCAGTCATCTACACTTCCCCCCCAGCAAGCTCATTTGACTGACCTCGGAAGGGTGGAAGGCTGAGTCAACCTGGAGCCAGCTACCTGAAACCAGCTTCCGCTGGGATCGAACTCAGGTCATGAGCAGAGGGCTCCGACTGCAGTACTGCGCCATGGGGCTCTAATTGGATTTATGCCCCGCCCTATACTCTGAATCTCAGAGCTGCTTACAATCTCCTTTATCCCACAACAGACACCCTGTGAGGTGAATGGGGCTGGAGAGGGTTCTCACAGCAGCTGCCCATTCAAGAACAACCTCTGCAAGAGCTACGGCTGACCTAAGGTCATTCCAGCAGGTGCAAGTGGAGCAGTGGAGAATCAAACCCGGTTCTCCCGCGCACTTAACCGCTACACCAAACTGCCAGCTGCCACTAAAGCAATGTTTTAAAAAACCTGTGCAGCCAATTAAATTTGCCAGTGGCCAATCAGAAGCCTTCACGAAAGGGCAAAAGACCCACTTGGCTCCACCCACTTTCTAAAAACACCTGGCAGGTGCCAGAAAAGGTGTCAGCCGGCGCCATGGCACCCACTGGCACCAGGCTGGGCTGGGACAAGGCCAACCGGCAAAGTTCCATGGCAGAGTGAGGAATTCATACCCGACTCTCCCAGATCCTCGTATGACACTCAAACCACTACACCACGCTGAGGAAATAAACATATATTTGCGTATGGAAAACCACAGGGGCCCAACAGGGATTAAGCATTTCATCGTTGCAAGATCTCCCAACGCTGTCAGTTCGGCAGCCTGTCACGTCTGAAACCTCTCCTGCAAAAACCGAGCAAATAAAATAAGAAAAGTATCTCACCTGGAAAGCCAAAGCCAGAATACTCCTGGCGGCAGGCACATCTCCCGCGAGCCACTTCGACTTTGCTCCCATGAGCCAGAGGACTTCCGCTTTGGGGCAGTGGGCGACTGCTCTTTGCAAGAGAGCCTCCAGGGATTCCCTGCAGGGGGGAGGGGGGGAAGCGACCACAATTAAAAAATCTCAGCCTCCGGCCACATAAGAGGAGCCATGCTGGATCAGCCAATGGCCTATCCAGTCCAACATTCTGTGTCACATAAGAGAAGCCCTGTTGGATCAGGCCAAGGGCCCATCCAGTCCAACACTCTGCGTCACATAAGAACATAAGAGAAGCCATGTTGGATCAGGCCAAGGGCCCATCCAGTCCAACACTCTGCGTCACATAAGAACATAAGAGAAGCCATGTTGGATCAGGCCAATGGCCCATCCAGTCCAACACTCTGCGTCACATAAGAACATAAGAGAAGCCCTGTTGGATCAGGCCAGTGGCCCCTCCAGTCCAACATTCTGAGTCACATAAGAACATAAGAGAAGCCCTGCTGGATCAGGCCAATGGTCCCTCCAGTCCAACACTCTGCGTCACATAAGAACATAAGAGAAGCCCTGTTGGATCAGGCCAGTGGCCCCTCCAGTCCAACATTCTGCGTCACATAAGAACATAAGAGAAGCCCTGCTGGATCAGGCCAATGGTCCATCCAGTCCAACACTCTGTGTCACATAAGAACATAAGAGAAGCCCTGCTGGATCAGGCCAATGGCACCTCCAGTCCAACACTCTGTGTCACATAAGAACATAAGAGAAGCCCTGCTGGATCAGGCCAAGGGCCCATCCAGTCCAACACTCTGCGTCACATAAGAACATAAGAGAAGCCCTGCTGGATCAGGCCAATGGTCCATCCAGTCCAACACTCTGTGTCACATAAGAACATAAGAGAAGTCATGTTGGATCAGCCAATGGCCCATCCAGTCCAACACTCTGTGTCACACAGTGGCCAAAAAACCCCCGAGTGCCATCAGGAGGTCCACCAGTGAGGCCAGGACACTAGAAGGCCTCCCACTGTGCCTCCCCCACAAGCACCAAGAATAAAGAGCATCACTGTCCCAGACAGATATTAACCATATCCAACGATATGATTAATAGCCACTGATGGACTTCTGTTCCATATGCTTATCCAATCCCCTCATTCATTCAAAGTGGCACATGTTCTCTGAGAGAACTTGTGGCTGAACCAAGGTCATTCCAGCAGGTGCATGATGAGGAGTGGGGAATCAGACCTGGTTCTCCCAGATAAGAGTCCGCGCACTTAACCACTACACCCAGTCCAACACTCTGTACCACACAGAGTGGCCAAAAAACCCAGGTGCCATCAGGAGGTGCATCAGTGGGGCCAGGACACTAGAAGCCCTCCCAGTGTGGCCCCCCAAGAACCAATAATAATGAGCATCACTGCCCCAGACAGAAAGTTCCAACAATAGGCTGTGGCTAATAGCCACTGATGGACCTCTGCTCCATATGCTTATCCAATCCCCCCTTGAAGATGTCTATGCTTGTAGCTGCCAACCGCCTCCTGTGGCAATGAATTCCACGTGTTAATCACCCTTTGGGTGAAGAAGGACTTCCTTTTATCCGTTCTAACCCAACTGCTCAGCAATTCCATGGAGTGCCCACGAGTTCTCGTATTGTGAGAAAGGGAGAAAAGCCCTTCTTTCTCTACCTTCTCTATCCCATGCATAATCTTCTAAACCTCTATCATGTCAACCCCTCAGTCAACATTTCTCCAAGCTAAAGAACCTCAAGCGTTTTAACCTTTCTTCATCTTTAGACGTTATCGGTCGACAGCGGCCATCGTCACAAAGTCCAATGCCATGACTTTTGATTTATTGCCAGCAAGGCCGTCCCTTCCACTAAGCAAATTAGGCATTTGCCTAGGGCGCCGGACCCAAATTTGGTCGCCTTCAATAGCTTCTGGCTGATGCACAGTTTCTGTATCGCTCCCCGAGTGTCCTCCATCTGGAGCCCTCCCTGCCCGCTCTCTGAAGATTCCGATCATCAGAGAGCAGGCAGGGAGGGTGCCTGGCCAACGTGCAGTCTCTGTAGCACTCCCTGAGCGTTCTCTGGGCGGAGGACACTCAGAGAGCGCTACAGTAGTCGGTGGGGGGGTGGAGTGCAGATAAAAGATAAGGGGAAGGGGCGGTCCGTGGGCGGCCAGTGGCAAGTCTGCCTGGGGCGCCGTGCACCCTAGGGCTGGCCCCGATCGCCAGAAAGATGCAAATACGTTCAAGGTCACCCACGCAGCACACCATACCTGGTTCCGTGATTCTTTTCGAAATAAGCCGCTCGCAACCAGACGCTTTTCTTGCTGGGGAAAACCTGCAAGGCGTAAGCGTAGATCGCCCGGGCGCACTCCAGAGCATTGTGAGCGACGCACTGTGGGAGAGACCAGTGGCACCTCTAAGGCCGATTCCTAGTACTCAGGTGTAACCCTACGAATTATTTAGTTAGTTTATACCCCACCCTCCCTTCAACCCCGTGCCCTAGGGGAAGGTGCATCCCGACCACTTTCAGCCCCCCGCCCTTGGGACACAGACTCACGCTGTCGGCATCTTCCATCCAGGTGTGCTTCCGGTCTTCCTCCTCAATTCCGATCCCAATCACGGCTCTCATGATCGCCTGGCACGTGGCCACACTGCCGGCTTTATCGCACTCCTCGGCATCCTGAAGGAGACACCACATATGTCAGAGGTAGGAAACTTCTGGGACTGGGCAGTCAAGCAAGGGCCAGGGCAGCCGCCGTAGCCTATTGTTGGACCTGCAGAGGAAATGACTGGCCACTGGCTGAGACAGGATGCTGGACTAGATGGACCCTCACTGGTCTGATCCAGCAGGGCTTCTGAAGTTTTTATGAAGGCCTTGGCCTCTGTGTCCTGTTGTTGGCCTTCCAGAGGAACTGGTTGGCCATTGTGTGAGACAGGAGGCTGGACTAGATAGACCTTCACTGGTCTGATCCAGCAGGGCTTCTGATGTTCTTATGAAAGCCTCAGCCTCTATGCCCTGTTTTTGGCCCTCCAGTGGAACTGGAGAAGAAGAACTGCAGATTTATACCCCACCCTTCTCTCTGAATCAGAGACTCAGAGTGGCTTACAATCTCCTATATCTTCTCCCCACCCAACAGACACCCTTTGCAGTGAACATAAGAACATTAGAGAAGCCATGTTGGATCAGGCCAATGGCCCATCCAGTCCAACACTCTGTGTCACATAAGAACATAAGAAAAGCCATGTTGGATCAGGCCAAGGGTCCATCCAGTCCAACACTCTGTGTCACACAGTGACCAAAAAAATTATATATACATACACACTGTGGCTAATAGCCACTGATGGACCTCTGCTCCATATTTTTATCTAACCCCCAGTGGGTGGAGCTGAGAGGGCTCTTACAGCAGCTGCCCTTTCAAGGACAACCTCTGCCACAGCTATGGCTAACCCAAGGCCATTCCAGCAGGTGCAAGTGGAGGAGTGGGGAACCAAACCCAGTTCTCCCAGATAAGAGTCCACGCACTTAACCACTACACCACTGGTCTGATCCAACAGGGCTTCTGATGTTCTTATGAAAGTCTCAGCCTCTATGTCCTGTTTCTGGCCCTCCAGTGAAACTGGTTGGCTACTGTGTAAGATAGGATGCTGGACCAGATGGGCCACTGGTCTGATCCAGCAGGGTTCTTCTTCTGTTCTTAAGACTATGACATTTTACAACTTAACAGCTACCTCCTTTGTTGTTGCCAGATGATTCCCCATATCCCACCCCCATCATTCACTGCACCAGCTCTTAAGACATCTGCAGGTTCTAGAGAAGCAGCTGTTTTCAGACTGAGGTCACAGTACAACATATTCATTTAAAGCCAGAGTTTTTGTGGGCAGACAGTAAAATGCCAAGTATCCATCCTTTGGGGAGGCACGGTGGCCCAGTGGTAGAGCATCTGCTTGGTAAGCAGAAGATCCCAAGTTCAATCCCCGGAATCTCCAACTAAATAGCGTCCAGGCAAGTAGGTGTGAAAAACCTCAACTTGAGACCCCGGAGAGCCGCTGCCAGTCTGAGTAGACAATACTGACTTTGATGGACCCAGGGTCTGATTCAGTAGAAGGCAGGTTCATAGGTTCATATAATTTAGGGAAGGGACGGTGGCTCAGAGGTAGAGCATCTCCTTGGTAAGCAGAAGGTCCCAGGTTCAATCCCCGGCATCTCCAGCTAAAAAGGGTCCAGGCAAAAAGGCGTGAAAAACCTCAGCTTGAGACCCTGGAGAGCAGGGGAGGGATGGTGGCTCAGTGGTAGAGCATCTGCTTGGGAAGCAGAAGGTCCCAGGTTCAATCCCCGGCATCTCCAACTAAAAAGGGTCCAGGCAAGTAGGCATGAAAAACCTTAACTTGAGAACCTGGAGAGCCGCTGCCAGTCTGAGTAGACAATACTGACATTGATGGACCCAGGGTCTGATTCTGTAGAAGGCAGCTTGATAGGTTCATATATATATCCATCAGATATTGTGCAATAAAAGTTATTTCCTGCATCCACTCAAACTGGACTGCCTCGTAACATCCACTCTAAACACAGATTACAGTGTACACACACACACGCACACACACACACACAGAGTCACTCTCCAATGGGATTCCCAAGGAGAAAAGTCAAACAGGCACCTGGATCCACTGCTCCCGGTTTATTTCCACTCCATTAGCCCTTAACGAGGTGATGGCTCGGTCAACGATCTTCTCCACCATCTGAGTGTTCCCGTTCGCCTCCTCCAGCTTGGCAGCTGTGATCCAGATGTGCCGGTCCGTGGGAATGTTCTCTCGGGCCTTGTTGAGGACTTTGCGGGCGTTCTCGTAGGTTTCCAGCCTCGCCAGAGCCAGCCAAAGCTGCGTTGCAGAAGGAGAGAGTCCAACGTTAAGACAGCTTCACTTACCCGACGCAACGGTATCTTCCACGATATTCTGCACACCGTCCTTTCCTCTCCCTCTTTCTCTTTTTAAGTGCAGAACGCGGTAGCCAGGCTGTTATTGGGGCTCCCCAAGTGGGAGCACATACAGCCTGGGCTGCGGGAACTGCACTGGCTGCCAATAGCATACCAGATTCGCTACAAGATGCTGGTTATTACCTTTAAAGCCCTATATGGCCGAGGACTTGCTTACCTTAGGGACCGTCTCTCTCCACACCTTCCCCAGAGGGTACACTTAGATTTGGGACGAAAAATCTATTAGCAATCCCCGGGCTTGAGGGAGGCTAGACTACAGTCCACCAGAGAGCGGGGCCTTCTCGATTGCTGCCCCCTATCGGTGGAATCAACTGCCGGAAGAAGCTAGGGCCTTGCGGGGCCCTAACAAGGTGATTAAAGGCCTGTAAGACAACTCTATTCCGGCAGGCCTTTAATCTGGCGTCGAAGGACTGATATGCGGTGACTGAAATACAGACAGAGTGCCATCTGAAGCGAGAAAACATCAGATACAATTAGCACCAGACTGTTTTTAATTGTTCTTAACCGTTTTAACTGTTTAACTTGTTTTATTGTCTAATTGTTAAATTGTTCTTGTTTTGCTGGTTGTGAGCCGCCCTGAGCCTGCTTTGGCGGGGAGGGCGGGATATAAATTCAATAAACCTTAAACTTTAAGCGCAACTGATTATAACTGGGCAGTCAGAAGCATTAAAATCCATTTTGAAACAGCCACAGGATTACTACAGATGAACATTAATAACTATGTTGGCTGACGGATTCTCATCTACACTGCCGCCTAAACCTTACTCATCGAAGTGACCCAATGAAGAAAACTGAACGCAAGAAGAAGACTGCAGATTTATATGCCACCCTTCTCTCTGAATCAGAGACTCAGAGCAGCTTACAATCTCCTAAATCTTCTCCTTCCAACAGACACTCTGTGAGGTGGTTGGGGCTGGGAGAGCTCTGACAGAAACTGCCCTTGCAAGGACAACTCCTACGAGAGCTATGGCTGACCCAAGGCAAGTGGGGGAGTGGGGAATCAAACCCGGTTCTCCCAGATAAGAGTCCGCAAACTTAAACGCTACACCGAACAAGACATGTAGGATGCAACGTTATCCGCCTGTAACATAAGTCTCAGCTCTACGCTGGTGGAATAAGCTCCCTGAGGGTCTTAGGGCCCTGTGGGACCTTCTTCAATTCCGAAGGGCCTGTAAGACGGTGCTCTTCCACCAAGCCTTCAACAGTTAAATAGGTCAAAATCAGAGACTGCTGCTGGCACGACCTGACTAGCCTCCTGAAGCACAGAACCTGGACCGTATTTCCCATCTAGAGCAGGGCTTTTTGTGTAGCAGGGGCTCCTTTACATATTAGGCCACACACTGCTCTGATGCAGCCAATCCTCCTGGAGCTTACAGTAGGCCCTGTTCTAAGAGCCCTGTAAGCTTCTGGAGGATTGGCTGCATCAAAGAGGAGTGGCCCAGGGGTGGAATTCTAGCAGAAGCGCCTTTGCATATTAGGCCACACCCCCTTCTGATGTAGCCAATCCTCCTGGAGCTTACAGTAGGCCCTGTGCTAAGAGCCCTGTAAGCTTCTGGAGGATTGGCTGCATCAGAGAGGAGTGGCCCAGGGGTGGAATTCTAGCAGAAGCGCCTTTGCATATTAGGCCACACACCCCTCTGATGTAGCCAATCCTCCTGGAGCTTACAGTAGGCCCTGTGCTAAGAGCCCTGTAAGCTTCTGGAGGATTGGCTACATCCAGGGGGGGCGTGGCTTAATATGCAAAGGCGCCCCTGCTAGAATTCCAACCCTGCACCTGAGCGCTGAGCTTGCAGGTCACAACATACAGAGAGGGGTGCAGTTCAGCAGGAGAGGCTCTGCTCAACATGCAGAAAATCCCAGTCCCTGCCATCTCCAGTTATAACAGGCGATGTGAAAGAACCCAACTTGAGACACAGGAGAGCTTTACCAGGGCTTTTGTTGTAGCAGGAACTTCTTTGAATATTAGGCCATATCCTCTCTGGCGTAGCCAATCCTCCTGGAACTTCCAGTAAGCCCTGTATGAAGAGCCCTGTAAGCTCTTGGGAGGACTGGCTACATCAGGGGTGCGGGGCCTAATATGCAAAGGAGTTTCTGCTACTCAAAAAAGCCCTGTAGCCACATGAGCTGTACTATGCTAGGAGCTTGGAAATCTAGAACCATTGCTTGGCCACGAACCATGGGCGGAGCAGTGTGAATCAGGGCTGGACCACTGAAAGGGATGCCAAACTCCACATGTCGGCTGGAGACCTCCCAGAATTACAACTGCTCCCCAGGTGACAAGAGATCAGCTCCCCTGGAGACAATGACAGTTTCCAGTAGGCCCTGTACTAGAAGCCCTGTAAGCTCTTGGTGTAGTGAAGTGTGTGGACTCTTATCTGGGAGAACCAGGTTTGATTCCCCACTCCTCCACTTGCACCTGCTGGAATGGCCTTGAGTCAGCCATAGCTCTGGTAGAGGTTGTCCTTGAAAGGGCAGCTGCTGGGAGAGCCCTCTCCAGCCCCACCCACCTCACAGGGTGTCTGTTGTGGGGGAGGAAGGGAAAGGAGATTGTGAGCCACTCTGAGACTCTTCGGAGTGGAGGAAGGGATATAAATCCAATATCTTCATCTACCTCACAGGGTGTCTGTTGTGGGGGAGGAAGGGAATTGTGAGCCACTCTGAGACTCTTCGGAGTGGAGGAAGGGATATAAATCCAATATCTTCATCTACCTCACAGGGTGTCTGTTGTGGGGGAGGAAGGGAAAGGAGATTGTGAGCCACTCTGAGACTCTTCGGAGTGGAGGGCAGGATTTAAATCCAATATCTTCATCTATCTCACAGGGTGTCTGTTGTGGGGGAGGAAGGGAAAGGAGATTGTGAGCCGCTCTGAGACTCTTCGGAGTGGAGGAAGGGATATAAATCCAATATCATCTTCTTCTTCTCTTGGAGGACTGGCTAGGGGTGGGTGGCCTAATATGTAAAGGAGTTCCAGCTACAAAAGAAGCCACGGCTGTTACTAGCCTGACGTAACACAGACCTTCTTGGTCCTATGAGCCTCTCCAATTAAGCCGTCTTCTTCCAGCTCAGATTTACACCTTATGGTACGGTATAAGGTCAACCTACACAATATGGTTTTTAAAGAACAGGGTCTGGGAAACCCGGACACACAGGTGCAGGAAACGGTGTTATAAAAGCCACAGGGGTCCAATTCACCTCAGGATTGTGGCAGTGGCAGGGAGGGGCTCTTGATTCCGCCAAAACAATTTTCCCAACAGGAAATGATCTCAGAGGGAGTTCTTTGGAGATGCATACGCACTCACTACCCCCCCCATGGGGTGGTCCAGAGTCGAATTAGGCTCCTGTGGACTTCTAAAAGGACCTCCCCCGCACCTGTTGCGCAGTTAAAGCAAAAAGGGACTTGGGCCCGGCCCAGAAGTGCTTAAAAATGTATTCAGTGGTTTGGCCTTGAGTGTTTGCAAAGGAAGGCCGCAACTGCATTGAATTGGGGGGGGGGGGAGTATTCCCCAGCTGCATGCTTACTTCCCCATCATAAAGCAAGATCTGTGTGGCTTAAGCATGACGTGTTTTGAGTTTTTTGAGTGGAACACCCGAGAGCCAGTTTGGCGTAGTGGTGAAGTGTGCGGATTCTTATCTGGGAGAACAGGGTTTGATTCCCCACTCCTCCACTTGCAGCTGGAATGGCCTTGGGTCAGCCGTAGCTCTGGCAGAGGTTGTCCTTGAAAGCGCAGCTGCTGTGAGAGCTCTCTCAGCCCCAGTCACCTCACAGGGTGTCTGTTGTGGGGGAGGAAGGGAAAGAAGATTGTAGGCTGCTCTCTGTCCTTGAAAGGGCAGCTGCTGGGAGAGCTCTCTCCAGCCCCTCCCACCTCACAGGGTGTCTGTTGTGGGGGAGGAAGGGAAAGGAGATTGTAGGCCGCTCTCTGTCCTTGAAAGGGCAGCTGCTGTGAGAGCCCTCTCCAGCCCCACCCACCTCACAGGGTGTCTGTTGTGGGGGAGGAAGGTAAAGGAGATTGTAGGCCGCTCTCTGTCCTTGAAATGGCAGCTGCTGTGAGAGCCCTCTCCAGCCCCACCCACCTCACAGGGTGTCCTGTTGTGGGGGAGGAAGGTAAAGGAGATTGTAGGCCGCTCTCTGTCCTTGAAATGGCAGCTGCTGTGAGAGCCCTCTCCAGCCCCACCCACCTCACAGGGTGTCTGTTGTGGGGGAGGAAGGGAAAGGAGATTGTAGGCCGCTCTCTGTCCTTGAAAGGGCAGCTGCTGGGAGAGCCCTCTCCAGCCCCACCCACCTCACAGGGTGTCTGTTGTGGGGAGGAAGGGAAAGGAGATTGTAGGCCGCTCTCTGTCTTTGAAAGGGCAGCTGCTGGGAGAGCCCTCTCCAGCCCCACCCACCTCACAGGGTGTCTGTTGTGGGGGAGGAAGGGAAAGGAGATTGTAGGCCGCTCTCTGTCCTTGAAAGGGCAGCTGCTGTGAGAGCCCTCTCCAGCCCCACCCACCTCACAGGGTGTCTGTTGTGGGGGAGGAAGGGAAAGGAGATTGTAGGCCGCTCTCTGTCCTTGAAAGGGCAGCTGCTGTGAGAGCCCTCTCCAGCCCCACCCACCTCACAGGGTGTCTGTTGTGGGGAGGAAGGGAAAGGAGATTGTAGGCCGCTCTCTGTCCTTGAAAGGGCAGCTGCTGTGAGAGTCCTCTCAGCCCCACCCACCTCACAGGGTGTCTGTTGTGGGGGAGGAAGGGAAAGGAGATTGTAGGCCGCTCTCTGTCCTTGAAAGGGCAGCTGCTGTGAGAGCCCTCTCCAGCCCCACCCACCTCACAGGGTGTCTGTTGTGGGGAGGAAGGGAAAGGAGATTGTAGGCCGCTCTCTGTCCTTGAAAGGGCAGCTGCTGTGAGAGTCCTCTCAGCCCCACCCACCTCACAGGGTGTCTGTTGTGGGGGAGGAAGGGAAAGGAGATTGTAGCCGCTCTCTGTCCTTGAAAGGGCAGCAGCTGTGAGAGCCCTCTCCAGCCCCACCCACCTCACAGGGTGTCTGTTGTGGGGGAGGAAGGAAAGGAGATTGTAGGCCGCTCTCTGTCCTTGAAAGGGCAGCTGCTGTGAGAGCCCTCTCCAGCCCACCCACCTCACAGGGTGTCTGTTGTGGGGGAGGAAGGGAAAGGAGATTGTAGGCCGCTCTCTGTCCTTGAAAGGGCAGCTGCTGTGAGAGCCCTCTCCAGCCCCACCCACCTCACAGGGGTGTCTGTTGTGGGGGGAGAAGATAAGGAGACTGTAAGCCACTCTGAGTCTCTGATCCAGAGAGAAGGGCGGGGTATAAATCTGCAGTCTTCTTCTTCTTCTCCAACATACCCTTTCTTACAGGCCCATCTGCAGACACAGAGGAAGCAGAGGATCACTAACTCTGGCTGCGTGTGGCATTCTGGATTCGTATCAACCTTTAAAGCCCTTTATGATTTGGCACCTGTTTACCTTTGAGACCACCTTTCCCCACATGTGCCCCAGAGAACACTGCGTTCAGGATCTCAGAATCTTTTAATGATCCCCGGGCCAAAGGAAACCCCGACTGACTACCGCCAGGACTAGGGCTTTCTCCGTGGCACCTCCCGCATGGTAGAATGAGCTCCCTGATAATATCAGAGCCCTGCAGGACTTTTACAGTTCCGCAGGGCTTGCAAGACAGAACTTTTTTGCCTTGCATTCAACGTATCATGGGAGAAAGTTGCCATGCCACGGAGAGGGACGACACTTTGGAACACTTTCCCTATGAAGAAAGGTTAAAACGCTTAGGGGTCTTTAGTTTGGAGAACCGTCAACTGAGATGATGATGATGATATTGGATTTATATCCCGCCCTCCACTCCAAATTTCAGAGTGTTGGACTGTATGGGCCATTGGCCTGATCCAACAGGGCTTCTCTTATGTTCTTATGTGACACAGAGTGTTGGACTGGATGGCCATTGGCCTGATCCAACACGGCTTCTCTTCTGTTCTTATGTGACACAGAGTGTTGGACTGGATGGGCCATTGGCCTGATCCAGCACCGCTTCTCTTATGTGACACAGAGTGTTGGACTGTATGGGCCACTGGCCTGATCCAACAGGGCTTCTCTTCTGTTCTTATGTGACACAGAGTGTTGGACTGGATGGGCCATTGGTCTGATCCAACAGGGCTTCTCTTCTGTTCTTATGTTAACTGACAGCCTTGGCCGACACCACTGCATTAACACCACGAGCACCATAACCATTAAGGACCTTGGATAGCTGCTGGTTGTTTTTGTAATTTTATTGACTATTTTAATGCACCGTGTTGTTGTAAGTTTTATATTCTGATGCTGTTCTTATAGGGCATTAGCCGCCCTGAGTCTGTTAAGGGGAGGGTGTGATACAAATAAAAAATGGTCCTGGCCCCAACCTGGTGGAATCTGCTCTCTATGGAGATACGGGCCCTACCGGTTTTGTTACCTTTCCATAGGGCCTGTACGATGGAGCTGTTCCGCCAGGCGTTTGGTTGAGGCAAGCAAGCGTCCTTCTCCTTATTCCTTATACCATCTGCTATCCTCCTCCACAGTGATCCGTCGTCTGAATTACTATATCTGGGCCACTGATTATATTCCAACCTGCACTATGAGCCCGCCCACCTTTGTTATATAGCACTGTGTTGTGTTGTTTTGCTTTTAATTGCATTTTATTGGCTTTATTGTATTTGACTGGTTTTACCACGATGTAGGAGCCCCGTGGCCCAGAGTGGTCGGAGCCCTCTGCTCATGACCTGAGTTCGATTTCGGCAGAAGCTGGATTCTCAGGTAGCCGGCTCCAGGCTGACTCAGCCTTCCATCCTTCCAAGGTCCGCCAAATGAGGACCCAGTTTTGCTGGGGGAAAAGGGTAGATGACTGGGGAAGGCAAGGGCAAACCACCCCGTAAAAAGTCTGCCGTGAAAACACTGTGAAAGCAACGTCACCCCAGAGTCAGAAATGACTGGTGCTTGCATAGGGGATTACCTTTACTT
>NC_083224.1:14578727-14635686 GCF_032191835.1 Heteronotia binoei
GACTGGATGGGCCATTGGCCTGATCCAACATGGCTTCTCTTATGTTCTTCTGTGACTCAGAGTGTTGGACTGGATGGGCCACTGGCCTGATCCAACAGGGCTTCTCTGATGTTCTTATGTGACACAGAGTGTTGGACTGGATGGGCCATTGGCCTGATCCAACATGGCTTCTCTTATGTTCTTCTGTGACTCAGAGTGTTGGACTGGATGGGCCACTGGCCTGATCCAACAGGGCTTCTCTGATGTTCTTATGTGACACAGAGTGTTGGACTGGAGGGGCCATTGGCCTGATCCAACAGGGCTTCTCTGATGTTCTTATGTGACACAGAGTGTTGGACTGGAGGGGCCATTGGCCTGATCCAACATGGCTTCTCTTATGTTCTTATATGACACAGAGTGTTGGACTGGATGGGCCACTGGCCTGATCCAACAGGGCTTCTCTGATGTTCTTATGTGACACAGAGTGTTGGACTGGAGGGGCCATTGGCCTGATCCAACAGGGCTTCTCTGATGTTCTTATGTGACACAGAGTGTTGGACTGGAGGGGCCATTGGCCTGATCCAACATGGCTTCTCTTATGTTCTTATATGACACAGAGTGTTGGACTGGATGGGCCACTGGCCTGATCCAACAGGGCTTCTCTGATGTTCTTATGTGACACAGAGTGTTGGACTGGAGGGGCCATTGGCCTGATCCAACAGGGCTTCTCTGATGTTCTTATGTGACACAGAGTGTTGGACTGGAGGGGCCATTGGCCTGATCCAACATGGCTTCTCTTATGTTCTTATATGACACAGAGTGTTGGACTGGATGGGCCACTGGCCTGATCCAACAGGGCTTCTCTGATGTTCTTATGTGACACAGAGTGTTGGACTGGAGGGGCCATTGGCCTGATCCAACAGGGCTTCTCTGATGTTCTTATGTGACACAGAGTGTTGGACTGGAGGGGCCATTGGCCTGATCCAACATGGCTTCTCTTATGTTCTTATATGACACAGAGTGTTGGACTGGATGGGCCACTGGCCTGATCCAACAGGGCTTCTCTGATGTTCTTATGTGACACAGAGTGTTGGACTGGAGGGGCCATTGGCCTGATCCAACAGGGCTTCTCTGATGTTCTTATGTGACACAGAGTGTTGGACTGGAGGGGCCATTGGCCTGATCCAACATGGCTTCTCTTATGTTCTTATATGACACAGAGTGTTGGACTGGATGGGCCACTGGCCTGATCCAACAGGGCTTCTCTGATGTTCTTATGTGACACAGAGTGTTGGACTGGAGGGGCCATTGGCCTGATCCAACATGGCTTCTCTTATGTTCTTATATGACACAGAGTGTTGGACTGGATGGGCCACTGGCCTGATCCAACAGGGCTTCTCTGATGTTCTTATGTGACACAGAGTGTTGGACTGGAGGGGCCATTGGCCTGATCCAACAGGGCTTCTCTGATGTTCTTATGTGACACAGAGTGTTGGACTGGAGGGGCCATTGGCCTGATCCAACAGGGCTTCTCTGATGTTCTTATGTGACACAGAGTGTTGGACTGGAGGGGCCATTGGCCTGATCCAACATGGCTTCTCTTATGTTCTTATATGACACAGAGTGTTGGACTGGATGGGCCACTGGCCTGATCCAACAGGGCTTCTCTGATGTTCTTATGTGACACAGAGTGTTGGACTGGAGGGGCCATTGGCCTGATCCAACATGGCTTCTCTTATGTTCTTATATGACACAGAGTGTTGGACTGGATGGGCCACTGGCCTGATCCAACAGGGCTTCTCTGATGTTCTTATGTGACACAGAGTGTTGGACTGGAGGGGCCATTGGCCTGATCCAACAGGGCTTCTCTGATGTTCTTATGTGACACAGAGTGTTGGACTGGAGGGGCCATTGGCCTGATCCAACAGGGCTTCTCTGATGTTCTTATGTGACACAGAGTGCTGAACAGGATGGGCGTTTGGCCTGATCCACACTTCACACACATACACACACACACACGCACGCATTATGTGTTACCTTAGCTATGTGGCAATGGTTTTCATGAACCCAAGGTGCCTTATACTGAGTCAGACCTTTAGGTCTCCAAAACTGGTACTGCCCATTTTGAGTGGCAGTGGCTCTCTAGGGCCATGAGGCTGAAGCTTGTCCAAGCTTGCAGCCTGATGAAATGTCGACAGCGGCTAGAATTATTTATGCAGCAAAATGGAAAGCAGATATTACTTTTTCAGTCCTGGC
Organism: Heteronotia binoei; assembly: GCF_032191835.1. NCBI lineage: Eukaryota > Metazoa > Chordata > Lepidosauria > Squamata > Gekkonidae > Heteronotia > Heteronotia binoei. The sequence goes on from NC_083224.1 coordinate 14,580,963, forward strand.
CCCAACCTGGTAGAACTCTCTGCTGGAAGACACTAGGGCCCTGAGGGATCTTTTACAATTCCGCAGGGCCTGCTAAGCAGAGATGTTTTGCCAGGCTTTTGTTTGGGGAGAGTGACGGCTGCTAGGCTGGCACCCCCTTCCCCCCCCCCCACTTGGGGGGAACTGCTCCCAATGCCTGGAAAACAGAATTACAACACACTATAAAGGAGGTTCATTGGGTTGCAACTATTTTAAATTACTGTTTTTACCTTTTGTGGTACATCGCCTAGAGCCCAGCATTGGCCAGGATGAGGCGATTTAATAAATTTAATAAATGATAACAATAATAATATTTGCCCAAGATTTAGAAGAGTGGAAAAACAAACTTGCTGAGTATGCAGCGATGGCAAAATTAACATCTTATTTGAGAAACAGGAGACAGATCCATAACATATAGAAACAGATCAGTTACAAAATCTGAGGAGAGATAAGAGTGTGTATTATTCATATACAAACACCAGGGGAGCGTCTCACCTTTCCGAAGGACTCGCTTCTTTGCTCGGATGTCTGTCTCCAACTCCGCAGCTCGGATATAAATCCGGACCGACTGTGGGAGGTGCCGAACTGCCTGGGCTACCACGGCTTTAGCAGTGTCCCCCGGTTGTAACCGGGCAGCTTCCAGCCAGACATCTTCGCTCTAGAGACCCAGAAGAAAGAAAAGAAGAGGGCTTGCCATTTAAGCATTTAGTGCCAAACCCCTCTCCTAGGAGAACCACTGAGTGAGGAACGCTTGTTTTGACGGGGGATCATGTTAGGTTATTTTATTACAAAATGTATGTGTGCACATTATTACATATCCTCAGGAGCTCCTTTGCATATTAGGCCACATACCCCTGATGTAGCCAATCCTCCAAGAGCTTACAAAAAAGGGCCTTGGAAGAAGAAGAAAGAAGAAGACGACCGCAGATTTATACCCCGCCCTTCTCTCTGAATCAAAGTCTCAGAGCGGCTTACAATCTCCTTTATCTCCTTCCCTCACAACAGACACCCTGTGAGGTGGGTGGGGCTGGAGAGGGCTCTCCCAGCAGCTGCCCTTTCAAGGTCAACCTCTGCCAGAGCTATGGCTCACCCAAGGCCATTCCAGCAGCTGCAAGTGGAGGAAGGAGGACTCAGACCCGGTTCTCCCAGATAAGAGTCCGCACACTTAACCGCTACACCAAAGTGGCTCTCTTGGAGGATTGGCTACATCAGAGGTGTGTGGCCTAATATGCAAAGGAGCTCCTGCTAGAATTCCACCCCTGCATATCCTTATCCGGACGGCCCCGGCTAGTCCTATCGCATCAGATCTCAGAAGCTAAGCAGGGTCAGCCCTGGTTAGTACTTGGATGGGAGACCCCCAAGGAAGCCCAAAGTCACCACACAGAGGCAGACAACGGCAAACCACCTCTGTCTCTTGCCTTAAAAACACCATGGCAGGGGTGGCCAACTCGGTAGCTCTCCAGATGTTTTTTTTTTGCCTACAACTCCCATCAGCCCCAGCCATTGGCCATGCTGGCTGGGGCTGATGGGAGTTGTAGGCAGAAAACATCTGGAGAGCTGCCATTAGCCACCCCTGCACTATGGGGTTTTGACAGCACTTCTTTATGCCCTGATGTGGATGGCCCGGCCTACCCCGATCTCGTCGGATCTTGGAAGCCAGGCAGGGTTAGTACTTGGAGGGGAGACTAGCAAGGAAGTCCAGGATCGCTCTGCAGAAGCAGGCAACAGCAAATCATCCTCGTTCATCTCCTGCCCTGAAAACCCTATGCGGTTACAGTCAGTTCCCACACACAAAGCTGCCAGTTTGGTGCAGTGGTGAAGTGCGCAGACTCTTATCTGGGAGAACCGGGTCTGATTCCCCACTCCTCCACTTACAGCTGCCGGAATGGCCTTGGGTTTACCATAGCTCTCCCAAGAGTTGTTCTTGAAAGGGCAGCTGCTGTGAGAGCCCTCTCCAGCCCCACCCACCTCACAGGGTGTCTGTTGTGGGGGAGGAAGGGAAAGGAAATTGTAGGCCGCTCTCTGTCCTTGAAAGGGCAGCTTCTGGGAGAGCCCTCTCAGCCCCACCCACCTCACAGGGTGTCTGTTGTGGGGGAGGAAGGGAAAGGAGATTGTGAGCCGCTCTGAGACTCTGAGTAAAGGGCGGGATATAAAACCAGTATCTTCTACCTTCTTCTTCTTATACTGGATCAAACCCTTGGTCCAGCAAGGTCATTACTGTCTGCTCCAGGGGTGGCCAAACTGTAGCTCAGGATCCACATGTGGCTCTTTCACACAGATTGTGTGGCTCTTGAAACCCCCGCTGCCCTGTTGGCTGGCTTGGAGAAGGCATTTGTCTCTTTAAATCACTTCTCCAAGCCAAGGCAGCTGGCAGCTTGGAGAATGTATTTAAAGTTGCTTTTATTCCGCCTCTCCCTCCCTCCATCTATATTCCTCCTTCCATCCTTGTGGCTTTCACACATCTGATGTTCGTGTCTTGCAGCTCTCAAACGTCTGAGGTTTATTCTATGTGGCTCTTACATAAAGCAAGTTTGGCCACCCCCGGTCTACTCAGACTGGCAGTGGCTCTCCAAGATCTCAGAAGAAGGTCTTTCACATTGCCTGCTGCCTGGCCCTTTTAACTGCAGGTGCCGGGGACTAAATACCAGACATTACGTACACTGTAACGTATTATTACACGCAAAAGCATACTGAGCTCAGCAAAGATCAAGATGGGTAGCTGTGTTAGTTTGTCTGTAGCAACACAAAAGAGCGAGAGTCCAGTAGCACTTTAAAGCAGGGGTGGCCAATGGTATATCTCCAGATGGTTTTTTTGCCTACAACTCCCATCAGCCCCAGCCATTGGCCATGCTGGCTGGGGCTGATGGGAGTCATAGGCAAAAGACATCTGGAGAGCTACCATTGGCCACCCCGCTTCGAAGTGTCAAGCGCACTCATTCCTTGACCAGCTTTTATTATGCCGAGAGCATGTCACCAGTCCTGCCCTCCTCCATTATTTACAACCCAGAAGGCACGTAGCAAAGCCATCTGGCCCTGGGATGTTTATGGTGTGGGCTAGTAGTCGGTATCTCAAGGTATCCTCCCCCTGGTTTCACAGATGTTTCTGATGTTCTTCAATAGCCTAGGATGCTTTAGTAGTAAATAGATAGTTGCTCAGTAACCTTTGAACCCGTGACTCAGGTATGCATCTGTATTGTAACCTTTGAAGATATCCTATATAGCAGGGGTGGCCAACAGTAGCTCTCCAGATGTTTTCTGCCTACAACTCACATCAGCCCCAGCCATTGGCCATGCTGACTGGGGCTGATGGGAGTTGTAGGGGATTGAACCTGGGACCTTCTGCTTACCAAGCAGATGCTCTAACACTGAGCCACCGTCCCTCCCCTGATCTCCAGGGTCTCAAGCTGAGGTTTTTCATGCCTACTTGCGTGTACCCTTAGATGCCAGGGATTGAACCTGGGACCTTCTGCTTACCAAGCAGATGCTCTACCACTGAGCCACCATCCCTCCCCTGCTCTCCAGGGTCTCAAGCTGAGGTTTTTCACGCCTACTTGCCTGGAACCCTTTTTAGTTGGAGATGCCGGGGACTGAACCTGCAACCTTCTGCTTACCAAGCAGATGCTCTACCACTGAGCCACCGTCCCTCCCCGATTATTTTTCTTGTGGGAATTTTGGTTCAACTGCAAATACTATACCGGTCTGGCATTAGTTAGTTTTTAATGTGATTTTGCTCTGTTTGTACTTGTGGTTCATTTGGATGTTCATTGGGGACTAGCTGACTTTGTCGGTTCATACTTTCGATTATTATTTTGACGATGATCCTGAGTGTTAATCTGTTTATGGAAATAAATTTGTGTTTTTGTTTTTTAAATCCACGTTTTAAAATCTTCCCTTTCCCCTCTCTGGCCGTATGTCTCAGATGCCTCTTCATACACGGTTTTCTGCTCAGACTCTTCAAATACATTGTTTCTGCTCCAGATCACCACTCCTAGCCTGCAGCCACACACACTAAATAACGCACTCCCAATCTGCTTTCAAGGCACTTTCCGACTGGTTTTTACTGTGTGAGCTGGCAAAATCCAGTTGGAAAGTGCACTGAAAGTGGATTGGAAGTGCATTATTTAGTGCAGGGGTGGCAAACTCATTTGTTATGAGGGCCGGATCTGACCCTCATGACCCGGATCTGACACACCCTGACAGTGTGTGTACCTATTTAAGATTAGGTAGCAGAGTTATAAACTTTTTAAAGGACGCAGACAAAACACGACTAAATTTAAAAAAAACTTTAAATAAAACATGCTTAAAACACTAGCACTTCTTGGTCTTGAAGGTGCTTTCTTTGTATCTCTCCCATGGGATCCAGGGACAAAGGACAAGGACCTGCGACCTTCTGCTTCCCAAGCAGATGCTCTACCACTGAGCCACCGTCCCTCCCCAATTATTTTTCTTGCGGGAATTTTGGTTCAACTGCAAATACTATACCGGTCTGGCATTAATTAGTTTTTAATGTGATTTAATGTGCTCTGCCTCTTTCCTTCCATTCCCAGGGGACCGGGGCGGGGGGAGGAGCCTTAGCCAAGAGAAGGAAGAGAGGCTTGGCTTAGTGTTGGGATTTAAATATACTATTAGCAGAGTAACCTGGAGAGAGCCACGACATAACAGCCAGGCACACGGTTTCGCTTAAGAATCAAAGTAGTTTACTTTGCTCATGAGGAAAAGGTATGACTGGGATTTCTAGAAAACAAAGAAGGATTCAATATCCTGTCTAGCTTCTAGGCTACATCTTGACTCTCTGGAGTCCTAAATTCAACTGCACGGAGATCTAAGGGCTTTACACAAAGGGCAATAAAACTGACCAAATGGTTTCCTCTAGACCACCACCCAAATACATGGATTAGCCTATTAGGGCTCTCCCTCAATGGTCACTATGTATATTGACACCTAGCCTTGGCAGGAAGTACGTGCAGACATTCTCATTGGCTCTATCTACTCACTGGCTAAACATCAGCATGCATATACAAACATTTAATTAATTCATGACAACAGGAAGTGAAATTGCATCAGAAACCCAACACTTAGTAGCTCTGCCGTGCAGTTGAGAGAGCCTCGCAAAGCAAGCTCTCCCTTCCCCCTTCCTCCCTAAGGGAGGAGCCTCAGCCAATGGAGAAAGCAGATTCTTCACTCTGTCCGACTGAGCAAGCCTTACAAAGCAATCTGTGATGCAGAAGGAAGCGAGAGAGAGAGGGAGAAGGAAGCAACCAGTTGCTCAGGGGCCTGATAGGAGCCACCCGGCGGCCTGATTCGGCCCCCAGGCCCGACGTCTGACACCCCTGATCTAGTGTGTGATCGCAGCCCTAATGTCCACGGAGAAGAGCATAATCCCACCACCGTAACATGAAACTTCTACTCTGGACCTCATCAGGTAATAGCTAACCTCAGGTGCTAATTTTCTCCTGATGCCTCGCGACGCGCGAGGTCCTCCATCGCGCAAGTGTAGAAAGTGATGGGGAACCAGTGGGGTGGGACCACGACTGCAACACAAAGAAGGTCAAGTCTCACCTTCGGACACATTTCTGTCCCCTTCATGATGAGGTTGCGGGCTACTTGCAGCTTGCCGGTCACCTCCTCCAAGCGCGCCGAGGCTATCCAGGCCGGCGGGTGGTGAGGGTTAGTCTCACGTACGGACTTCAGGAGCAAGCGTGCTTTCTTGATGTCGCTGGTGGCAGAGAAAGAAAACTTAATGTGCTCCACGTCTGGTTACGATGCATGGCATGTTGCACGTACACAAAGGGCACTCAGTGTAACAGTTGGGCAGCTAATCTTTTCCTGTGTCCAAGTAAAGAGGGGGTTTGGGACAGGCTGTATAAAAACCTCCTTCCTTGGAGGTTTTTCAACAGAGGCTAGATGGCCATCTGACAGCGATGAAGATCCTGTGAATTTAGGGGAAGTGTCTGTGAGTTTCCTGCATTGTGCAGGAGGTTGGACTAGATGACCCTGGAGGTCCCTTCCAACTCTAGGATTCTATTAGGAAGAACTTCCTGGCTGTTAGAGCGGTTCCTCAGTGGAACAGGCTTCCTCCTTGGGAGGTGGTGGGCTCGCCTTCCTCGGAGGTTTTTCAACAGAGGCTAGATGGCCATCTGACAGCGATGAAGATCCTGTGAATTTAGGGGAGGTATTTGTGGGTTTCCTGCATTGTGCAGGGGGTTGGACTAGATGACCCTGGAGACCCCTTCCAACTCTAGGATTCTATTAGGAAGAACTTCCTGGCTGTTAGAGTGGTTCCTCAGTGGAGCCCTGTGGCGCAGAGTGGTAAAGCTGCAGTACTGCAGTCGGAGCCCTCTGCTCATGACCTGAGTTCGATCCCGGCAGAAGCTGGGTTCAGATAGCTGGCTCCAGGTCAACTCAGCCTTCCATCCTTCCGAGGTCGGTCAAATGAGTCCCCAGCTTGCTGGGGGGAAAGCATAGATGACTGGGGAAGCCAATGGCAAACCACCCCGTAAAAAAGTATGCTGTGAAAACGCTGTGAAAGCGACGTCACCCCAGAGTCGGAAACGACTGGTGCTTGCACAGGGGACCTTTCCTTTCCTATTTAACAAGCAAAGGCTGGCTGCCTGCCACATTCTGCTCATGCCAAAAGGATGGCACGCACCCGCTTCTCTAGAAGGAGCCTTCCCAGAGAATACCATCTCAAAGGCAAGTCAACGCAAATGCCTGCGCTCGTTGTCTTACTTGATATCTCCGCCGTGCGTGGGTATCATGGAATTCAAGTCCGTCAGGTAGCCCTTGGGATCGACCACCGTTTGGCCACTCACAGAGTCAGACACCTGGGAAGGAAACACAGCAGTGGGCTGTAACCGCTGAATCACACGAGCACAGTCGCTTCACATTCATTCACACGACGATCAGGTTTACAAGGTAACCCCCTGGATACTCTGCAACTCAAAAAGATGCTTACAGAGAAATGGTAGAATCACAGAGTTGGGAGGGACCTCCAGGGTCATCAAGTCCAAACCCCTGCACAATGCAGGAAACCCACAAATACCTCCCCCTAAATTCACAGGATCCTCATTGCTGTCAGATGGCCATCTAGCCTCTGTTGAAAAACCTCCGAGAAAGGAGAGCCCACCACCTCCCGAGGAGGAAGCCTGTTCCACTGAGGAACTGCTCTAAACTCACAAATACCTCCCCCTAAATTCACAGGATCTTCATTGCTGTTAGGTAGCCATCTAGCCTCTGTTTAAAAACCTCCAAGGAAGGAAAGCCCACCACCTCCCAAGGAGGAAGCCTGTTCCACTGAGGAACCGCTCTAGTGGTCAGGAAGTTCTTCCTGATGTTCAGCCAGAAACGCTTTTGATTTAATTTCAACCCATTGGTTCTGGTCCTACCTTCTGGGTAGGTAAGAACATAAACACAAGAACATAAGAGAAGTCATGTTGGATCAGCCCAATGGCCCATCCAGTCCAACACTCTGTGTCACATAAGAACATAAGAGAAGCCCTGTTGGATCAGGCCAATGGTCCATCCAGTCCAACACTCTGTGTCACACAGTGGCCATAAGAACATAAGAGAAGCCATGTTGGATCAGGCCAATGGCCCATCCAGTCCAACACTCCGTGTCACATAAGAATATAAGAGAAGCCATGTTGGATCAGACCAAAGGCCCATCCAGTCCAACACTCTGTGTCACATAAGAACATAAGAGAAGTCCTGTTGGATCAGGTCAATGGCCCATCCAGTCCAACGCTCCGTGTCACATAAGAACATAAGAGAAGCCATGTTGGATCAGGCCAATGGCCCCTCCAGTCCAACACTCTGTGTCACATAAGAACATAAGAGAAGCCCTATTGGATCAGGCCAATGGCCCATCCAGTCCAACACTCTGTGTCACATAAGAAAATAAGAGAAGCCCTGATGGATCAGGCCAATGGCCCCTCCAGTCCAACACTCTGTGTCACATAAGAACATAAGAGAAGCCCTGTTGGATCAGGCCAATGGCCCCTCCAGTCCAACACTCTGTGTCACATAAGAACATAAGAGAAGCCCTGTTGGATCAGGCCAATGGCCCCTCCAGTCCAACACTCTGTGCCACATAAGAACATAAGAGAAGCCCTGTTGGATCAGGCCAATGGCCCCTCCAGTCCAACACTCTGTGTCACATAAGAACATAAGAGAAACCCTGTTGGATCAGGTCAATGGCCCATCCAGTCCAACGCTCCATGTCACATAAGAACATAAGAGAAGCCCTGTTGGATCAGACCAATGGCCCATCCAGTCCAACACTCTGTGTCACATAAGAACATAAGAGAAGCCATGTTGGGTCAGGCCAATGGCACATCCAGTCCAACACTCTGTGTCACACAGTGGCCATAAAAAAAAGGAGGTTTACAAGTGGGGCTAGAAGCCCTTCCACTTTGCCCCCCCACAAGCACCAAAAAATACCGAGCATCACTGCCCCAGACAGTTCCAATAATATGCTGCGGCTAATAGCCACTGATGGACCTCTGCTGTATATTTTTATCCAAACCCCTCTTGAAGCTGGCTATGCTTGTGGCCGCCACCACCTACTGTGGCAGTGAATTCCACATGTTAATCACCTATATAAATTATCGACGAGGCAGAGAGGGTTAACGAAGAGAAATTTTTCTCCTCCTCCCAAAATACTAGGACTTGAGAGCATCCAATGAAGCTGCTGGGCAGCAGATTCAGGACTGACTAAAGGAAAAGCTTCTTTATGCAGAGAATGAGCGATTAAAGTGTCAAATCTGCTGCCAGAGGATGGGGTGACAGCCACAGGAATCAACAGCTTTCAAGATGGATTAGGCAGGTTCATGGAGAAGTCTATCAATGGCTACCAGCCATGGGGAGTGAGGGGGACCTGCATGTAATATGAACATATGAAGCTTCCTTATACTGAATCAGACCTTCGGTCCATCAAAGTCAGTATTGTCAACTCAGACTGACAGCAGCTCTCCAGGGTCTCAAGCTGAGGTTTTTCACGCCTACTTACCTGGACCCTTTTTAGTTGGAGATGCCAGGGATTGAACTTGGGACCTTCTGCTTACCAAGCAGATGCTCTGCCACTGAACCACCGTCCCTCCCCTGCTCTCCAGGGTCTCAAGCTGAGGTTTTTCACACCTACTTGCCTGGACCCTTTTTAGTTGGAGATGCCAGGGATTGAACCTGGGACCTTCTGCTTACCAAGCAGATGCTCTACCGCTGAGCCACCGTCCCTACCCAGCTATCCAGGGTCTCAAGTTGAGGTTTTTCACACCTACTTGCCTGGACCCTTTTTAGTTGGAGATGCGAGGGATTGAACCTGGGACCTTCTGCTTACCAAGCAGATGCTCTACCACTGAGCCACCATCCCTCCCCTGCTCTCCAGGGTCTCAAGCTGAGGTTTTTCACGCCTACTTGCCTGGACCCTTTTTAGCTGGAGATGCCAGGGATTGAACCTGGGACCTTCTGCTTACCAAGCAGATGCTCTACCACTGAGCCACCATCCCTCCCCTACTCTCCAGGGTCTCAAGCTGAGGTTTTTCACGCCTACTTGCCTGGACCCTTTTTAGCTGGAGATGCCAGGGATTGAACCTGGGACCTTCTGCTTACCTAGCAGATGCTCTACCACTGAGCCACCATCCCTCCCCTGCTCTCCAGGGTCTCAAGCTGAGGTTTTTCACGCCTACTTGCCTGGACCCTTTTGAGTTGGAGATGCCAGGGATTGAACTTGGGACCTTCTGCTTACCAAGCAGATGCTATACCACTGAGCCACCATCCCTCCCCTGCTCTCCAGGGTCTCAAGCTGAGGTTTTTCACGCCTACTTGCCTGGACCCTTTTTAGCTGGAGATGCCAGGGATTGAACCTGGGACCTTCTGCTACCAAGCAGATGCTCTGCCACTGAGCCCCCGTGCCTCCCCTGCTCTCCAGGATCTCAAGCTGAGGTTTTTCACGCCTACTTGCCTGGACCCTTTTTAGTTGGAGATGCCAGGGATTGAACTTGGGACCTTCTGCTTACCAAGCAGATGCTCTGCCACTGAGCCACCGTCCCTCCCCTGCTCTCCAGGGTCTCAAGCTGAGGTTTTTCACGCCTACTTGCCTGGACCCTTTTTAGTTGGAGATGCCAGGGATTGAACCTGGGACCTTCTGCTTACCAAGCAGATGCTCTACCGCTGAGCCACCGTCCCTACCCAGCTCTCCAGGGTCTCAAGCTGAGGTTTTTCACACCTACTTGCCTGGACCCTTTTTAGTTGGAGATGCGAGGGATTGAACCTGGGACCTTCTGCTTACCAAGCAGATGCTATACCACTGAGCCACCATCCCTCCCCTGCTCTCCAGGGTCTCAAGCTGAGGTTTTTCACGCCTACTTGCCTGGACCCTTTTTAGCTGGAGATGCCAGGGATTGAACCTGGGACCTTCTGCTACCAAGCAGATGCTCTGCCACTGAGCTCCCGTCCCTCGCCTGCTCTCCAGGATCTCAAGCTGAGGTTTTTCACGCCTACTTGCCTGGACCCTTTTTAGTTGGAGATGCCAGGGATTGAACTTGGGACCTTCTGCTTACCAAGCGGATGCTCTACCACTGAGCCACCATCCCTCCCCTGCTCTCCAGGGTCTCAAGCTGAGGTTTTTCACGCCTACTTGCCTGGACCCTTTTTAGCTGGAGATGCCAGGGATTGAACCTGGGACCTTCTGCTTCCCAAGCAGATGCTCTACCACTGAGCCACCATCCCTCCCCTGCTCTCCAGGGTCTCAAGCTGAGGTTTTTCATGCCTACTTGCCTGGACCCTTTTTAGCTGGAGATGCCAGGGATTGAACCTGGGACCTTCTGCTTCCCAAGCAGATGCTCTTACACTAAGCCACCATCCCTCCCCAGAGGCATGAGTCCTCTGAATCCCACAGCCAGGAGGCCACATCAGAGGAAGGCCTTGCCCTCTATGCCTTGTTGTTGGCCCTCCAGACGAATCAGATGGCCAGCGTGTGAGACAGGACGCTGGACTAGACAGACCCCAGTGGGGATCTTACGTTTTAAAGCTCAATCGTTGCATTGAATATTTAAAAAAAAAATAGAAAGCACTCAACTGAAGCCGCCTTCTATTAAAACAGACCATTGGTCCATCAAGGCCATTATTTGAGGGCCAGACCCCACAAGTGCCGTAGCCATGGTTAACTGCTGTTACTCAGCCCCACTTTCCCAAAAGAGTAGAACTCGAGGGTATCTAATGAAGCTGATGGGCAGTAGGCTCAGGACGGACAAAAGAAAATATTGTTTTCCGCAGAGAATGATTAAAATGTGGGATTCGGTGCTGGAGGATGTCGTGACGGCCACAGGAATAAACAGCACGAAAAGGAGATTAGAGAGGTTCGGGGAAGATAAGTGTATCGGTGGCTAACAGCCACGCTAACTAAAGGGAACCTCCACATTCACTGGCAGTCAACCCCTCAATCCCGGAGCCAGGAGACAACATCAGAGGAAGGCCTCAGCCTTTGAGCCCTGTGGTTGGCCGTCCAGAGGAACCGGTTGGCCTCTGAGTGAGGCAGGACGCTGGTCTAGATGGACCACAGGTCTGATCCACCAGGACTCTTCTGATGTTCTTATGAAGGCCTCTCTGCCGTTGTTGGCCATTCAGAGGAACCGGTTGGCCACTGTGCAAGGCAGGATGCTGGACTAGATGGACCCTCACTGGTCTGATCCAGCAGGGCTCTTCTGATGTTCTTATGAAGGCCTTGGCCTCTTTGCCCTATTGTTGGCCCTACAGAGTAAATGGCTGGCCACTGTGTGAGCCAGGAGGCTGGACTAGATGGACCACAGGTCTGATCCAGCAAGGCTCTTCTGATGTTCTTAGGAAGGCCTCGGCCTCTCTGCCCTGTTGTTGGCCCTCCAGAGGAACTGGTTGGCCTCTAAGTGAGGCAGGATGCTGGACCACTGGTCTGAAGAAGAGGCAGTTCCCACAGCTTTCTGCCCCGGGCCCCTTACCTGGCTGAGTCTCATGTCCATCAGGGTGTTCCTTGCTTGGCCGATCTTCCTCATGTCCAGCTCACCTGTGCCAGGGGTCATCAGCCCAGGAGTCATCCCACCTGGATAAGGGGTATTTAAGCCTCCAGGGTAGGGTGTGTTCAGACCTCCAAATTGCTGCAGGGGAAACAGAGCAAGCCAAAAGTCACTGAAAGTCTCTGACGGAAGAGAACACGCGCGCAACTCTCGGTAATAACTGGAGCGCTCGGTTTAAAACAACCTCCCCCCCCACCCCCAAGCATTTCCCCTCTGCTCTAAATCAAGCCAATTACAACGCACACTGTGCCTCTGTGGTATTTATAGCATTCTTTATAGCATTCATTATAACACCCCTCCCACCTTCTCGCTAGGATGTGGCGACTCAGATCTCCACCCTTACTCACCTCTGACAAAGGGAGATTTGACTCTCTAAAAATTATACCCAAAATCTCTAAAGTGCTTCTAAAGGTAAAGGTAGTCCCCTGTGCAAGCACCAGTCGTTTCCGACTCTGGGGTGACGTCGCTTTCACAATGTTTTCACGGCAGACTTTTTACGGGGTGGTTTGCCATTGCCTTCCCCAGTCATCTACATTTTCCCCCCAGCAAGCTGGGGACTCTTTTGACCGACCTCGGAAGGACGGAAGGCTGAGTCGACCTGGAGCCGGCTACCTGAACCCAGCTTCTATCGGGATCAAACTCAAGTCGTGCGCAGGGAGTTCAGACTGCAGCCCTGCAGCTTTCCCGCTCTGCGACGCGGGGCTCTAATACAAAAATTGTATTCTGTGACTCCATTAGGAATTAATCTATATATGAGAGACCGAGCAGAAGAAGAGCACCGAAGCCATCTTGAAACCCTGGAAAGAACGAGTTCTCTTTCTCTCTTTATTTGGGCTTCTGTTTTATTTTCCTGAAGAGCCTCGTGGCGCAGAGTGTTAAAGAGGCTGTGCTGCAGTCCTAAGCTCTGCTCACAAACTGCATTCGATTCCCTTTCCCCCTAGCAAGCTGGGTCCTCGTTTGACCGACCTCGGAAGGATGGAAGGCCGAGTCAACCTTGAGCCGGCAACCTGAACCAGCTTCCGCCGGAATCGAACTCCGGTCGTGAGCAGAGGGCTCCGACTGCAGTACGGCAGCTTTACCGCCCTGCGCTACTAGACCAGGCCTGCAGCTACAGTGGGCCCCTGCAATCCTGGTCTCCTGATTTCATTGCAAGGCCCTCCAACTTTCCATCTAGCCGTCCCCCCCTCCCCCCCTCCAGGCAGATCTCCTATTTCAGTCAGATTCCAGAGAACGCTCCCCCTTCCAGGGACAATAGCCGTCATCGGGGCCAGGGGCTTAAAGGGGGAAGGAAAGAAAATCCCTTTTCCTAAGAAAAGGATAGGGAAACCCTCGGAACTTAAAAAGAGGCAAAGTGGCGTAAAGAAAGAAGGAATGGTTGTGCAGAAACTTTAATTAAATTCCAAGATTTCAGGTATTCGCGGCTGGCATCATCATTAGGGTTCGTAGAATCTTTCGGGCTCAAGTGCCGTGTTCTGCTGGAGAAAGTTTTTTGTTCCAGCCGAGAACGAAACGTCTGGAAGAAAAACTTTCTCCAGTAGAGCACGGCACTTGAGCCCGAAAGGTTCTACAAACTTTAATTAAATTGACTTTAATTTAATTAGCCAGTGCCCCCTAAGACATTTAGATTTCCCTCCCCCCCCCCCCCACACACACACACACTTAAAAACTCCTGGCTACAGAGCTGCACTGGACTCCAAAATAACTGTTTTACCACGCAATCAAGTTAAAAGTCCAGGGGCACCTTTAGGCCCAACGAAGTTTTATTCAAGGTATGATCTTCCGTGCGCATGCGCTCTTCTTCAGATAAAACGAAACGGGAGAAAACTGCGTTGGTCTTAGAAGCGCCACCGGAATCTTAACTTGACGCGATCGTTTCAAACCAGCACGGCTACCCTTCTGCTCCAATCCAGCTGATGACAATACGCACTGCAGCAACAGATCCAGCTACCCTCTGGCTACTCTCTGATTTAAAACTCTTTGATTTGGGGAGGGACGGTGGTAAGGATCTGCTTGGTAAGCAGAAGTCCCAGGTTCAATCCCTGGCATCTCCAAAAAGGGTCTAGGCAAGTAGGCATGAAAAACCTCAGCTTGAGATCCCGGAGAGCAGGAGAGGGACGGTGGCTCAGTGGTAGAGCATCCACTTGGTAAGCAGAAGGTCCCAGGTTCAATCCCTGGCATCTCCAAAAAGGGTCTAGGCAAGTAGGCATGAAAAACCTCAGCTTGAGATCCCGGAGAGCAGGAGAGGGACGGTGGCTCAGTGGTAGAGCATTCACTTGGTAAGCAGAAGGTCCCAGGTTCAATCCCTGGCATCTCCAAAAAGGGTCTAGGTAAGTAGGCATGAAAAACCTCAGCTTGAGATCCAGGAGAGCAGGAGAGGGACGGTGGCTCAGTGGTAGAGCATCCGCTTGGGAAGCAGAAGGTCTCAGGTTCAATCCCTGGCATCTCCAAAAAAGGGTCCAGGCAAATAGGTGTGAAAAACCTCAGCTTGAGACCCTGGAGAGCCACTGCCAGTCTGAGAAGACAATACTGACTTGGGTGGACCAAGGGTCTGATTCATTAGAAGGCAACTTCATATGTTCATATGAAGAAGTGCTACAGCTGCAAACAGCTGGGACGGGCGCAGGAAGAAGGATGCGAAGCGCAAAGTTTGGGAGGGGGCTGCCGCTCACTGCAAGTTCTCTGCCAGCGAGGCGAGGGAAAGTTCGGCTATCACGACAGTGGCCTGAATCCCCCCCCCCCCAAGCAGTTAAGAAAACTCAAATGCTTTTAAATCTTCCTAATTGGGGGGGGGGGGCGTAAGTTTCAGCTGATTCCCCCCCTGCTGCCGCAGCCCATTGAGCCCCCAAAATCCCCCCCCCCCAAAAAAATTCCATCACTGAGGGGAGAGACAGTGGACCCTCCAACAACCACGCAGTTCTGGGGAGCAATTAGCAAAAAATCACCAGTTTTTCATCCGCTGTATCAGGCCGCTCTGCTTTTGCCAGTGAGCCCTGACGGATTTATAGACATGTATTTTTTCCTCACCGTCTGTCTGGGGTCAACAGATGTGTGGTTCTCCCCGGACTGCAAGTGCTTGGCGAAGAAGCTGTCGGGGACAGGAGTCAGCTTCTCGTAACGCGGGTTCCTCTGGCGTTTGTTCCTTGCGTCGCCGACTTCGGGGATGCTCAGCCATTCCTCCTCGGTGACTTCAGCGAGTTTTCTCTACCAAGGACCGAGATTAGGCGGAATGAGGTGAAACCTTTGTTAAATTCAGCCTGCACATTCAGCACCCATCTATTTGGTTCCCTATTTTCTTTGTTAAGGTAGTTTCAGAGAATAGATGTTTTTGTTTGCAGTAAAACTAGGACATGAAGAGATCAACAACGTTTTAGGGGTATAAACTTTCAAGAGTCAAAGCTCTCGTCTGATGAAGGCAGCTTAATCCCTTGAAAGCCTACACCCCCCAAAAAAAATCTTGTTGGCATCATAGGTGCTACTGAGAGAGCCAGTATGGTGTAGTGGTGAAGTGCGCAGACTCTTATCTGGGAGAACTGGGTTTGATTCCCCACTCGTCCACTTGCACCTGCTGGAATGGCCTTGGGTTAGCCATAGCTCTGGCAGAGGTTGTCCTTGAAATGGCAGCTTCTGGGAGAGCTCTCTCAGCCCCATCCACCTCATAGGGTGTCTGTTGTGGGGGGGAGAAGATAAAGGAGAATGGACAGTTTGGTGTAGTGGTTAAGAGCGCAGATTCTTATCTGGGAGAACTGGGTTTGATTCCCCACTCCTCCACTTGCAGCTGCTGGAATGGCCTTGGGTCAGCCATAGCTCTCACAGGAGTTGTCCTTGAAAGGGCAGCTGCTGTAAGAGCTCTCTCAGCCCCACCTACCTCACAGGGTATCTGTTGTGAGGGGGGGTGGAAGGTAAAAGAGATTGTAAACTGCTCTGAGACTCTTGAGATTCAGACTGTAGGACAGGATATAAATCCAATATAATCTTCTTCTCAAACCTAGCTATTCTTCCTATTTGGAGTACTGTGTGCAGTTCTGGTCGCCGCACCTCAAAAAGGATATTATAGCATTGGAGAAAGTCCAGAAAAGGGCAACTAGAATGATTAAAGGGCTGGAACACTTTCCCTATGAAGAAAGGCTGAAATGCTTGGGACTCTTTAGCTTGGAGAAACGTCGACTGCGGGGTGACATGATAGAGGTTTACAAGATAATGAATGGGATGGAGAAAGTAGAGACAGAAGTACTTTTCTCCCTTTCTCACAATACAAGAACTCGTGGGCATTCAATGAAATCGCTGAGCAGACAGGTTAAAACAGATAAAAGGAAGTACTTCTTCACCCAAAGGGTGATTAACATGTGGAATTCACTGCCACAGGAGGTGGTGGCAGCCAAAAGCATAGCCACCTTCAAGAGGGGTTTAGATATAAATCTGGAGCAGAGGTCCACTGGCCATCTGGAGCAGATGGGCCACTGGCCTGATCCAACAGGGCTTCTCTTATGTTCTTATGTGACACAGAGTGTTGGACTGGAGGGGCCATTGGCCTGATCCAACAGGGCTTCTCTTATGTTCTGTGAGCTGGGTGGAGCTGGAAAGGGCTCTCGCAGCAGCTGCCCTTTCAAGGACAGAGAGCGGCCTACAATCTCCTTTCCCTTCCTCTCCCACAACAGACACCCTGTGAGGTGGGTGGGGCTGGAGAGGGCTCTCACAGCAGCTGCCCTTTCAAGGACAGAGAGCGGCCTACAATCTCCTTTCCCTTCCTCCCCCACAACAGACACCCTGTGAGGTGGGAGGGGCTGGAGAGGGCTCTCACAGCAGCTGCCCTTTCAAGGACAGAGAGCGGCCTACAATCTCCTTTCCCTTCCTCTCCCACAACAGACACCCTGTGAGGTGGGTGGGGCTGGAGGGGGCTCTCACAGCAGCTGCCCTTTCAAGGACAGAGAGCGGCCTACAATCTCCTTTCCCTTCCTCCCCCACAGCAGACACCCTGTGAGGTGGGTGGGGCTGGAGAGGGCTCTCACAGCAGCTGCCCTTTCAAGGACAGAAAGCAGCCTACAATCTCCTTTCCCTTCCTCCCCCACAACAGACACCCTGTGAGGTGGGTGGGGCTGGAGAGGGCTCTCACAGCAGCTGCCCTTTCAAGGACAGAAAGCGGCCTACAATCTCCTTTCCCTTCCTCCCCCACAACAGACACCCTGTGAGGTGGGTGGGGCTGGAGAGGGCTCTCACAGCAGCTGCCCTTTCAAGGGCAACCTCTGCCAGAGCTATGGCTGACCTAAGGCCATTCCAGCAGGTGCAAGTGGAGGAGTGGGGAATCAAACCCAGTTCTCCCAGGTAAGAGTCCACCCACTTCACCACTACACGAAGCAGTCAACCACTACACCAACCACTACACCAAGCAGACGATGGGGCTTTGGGAACATCCCCGGTAGCAGAAAGGAGTTATGTAATTATATATCAGGGCCTGTCCACGAACCGTGGTTTCTCTATACTTCCTCCCTAATTAACTCTTAAAGACAGCTTCAACTTCCATCAAAAGGGAAAATCTCACAATTCAACATTCACAGGGTTCTCCTCTTCTGTCATTCACTCGCTTCTATGCTGTATGCGGGGGGAAGTGAGGCAAGAACAGGGGAAAGAGCCGCTCCCGCTGATAAGATTCTATGCATATTACTCATATATATCTGCCAGATGTCTCTTTTCTCCGGTCCCTGTCCTGCAAGCCGTTTTCTAAGGAGGGTTTTGTTTTCATCCTCGGAAGGTGAAGCAACAAAAGACGGTTCTCTCTCCTTACTTTCAGATCTGAGAACTGCTGCTGGATTTTGGGCCGTTCCATTCGGTACTTTTCAATCTCCTCCTTCTCACGCTGTTCCCTAGAAAGCAAAAAGGCACGAGAATCAGCTGGGCAGGCACCTACCCCCTTCTTTCTAAAAAGCAAGCAACAAATACATTTTTAAAGCTCAGGCAACTTATCTCGGACCAAGCAGTCAATCCGGAAGTGCATGAGAACACTTCAGTTATTATTGGTTGTTGTTATTTCTTTTTTTTACTCGGGTTTATTAGCCAAACATTTGCTCACAAAGCGTTGTACATCTATGCAGTGCTCTAGGAAGCAATTCTCAGAGAGGTCTAAGTCCAGGCACGATGGAAGGCTGCTTAACTTAGTTCATTTCTACCCCACCTTTCTCCCCAAAGGGGACCCAAAGTGGCTTAAATGATTTTCTTCTTCACTTTATCCTCATAACGATAACTTTGTGAAGGAGAGTGAGGCGACCAGTTCGCCATCTAGTCCAGCATCTTGTCTCACAACAGTTCCTCTGCGAACAGAGGAACGGGGCACAGAGGCTGAGGCCTTCGTAAGACCGTAAGAGCCCTGCTGGATCAGACCAGTGGTCCATCTAGTTCAGCATCCTGTCTCACAGAGTGGCCAACCAGTTCCTCTGGAGAGCCAACAACAGGGCAGAGAGGGTGAGGCCTTCATAAGAACATCAGAAGAGACCAGCTGGACCAGACCAGTGAGGGTCCATTTAGTCCAGCCTCCTGTCTCGCACAGTGGCCACCCTGTTTCTCTGGAAGGCCAAAAACAGGGAACAGAGGCCAAGGCCTTCGTAAATACATCAGAAGAGCCCTGCTGGATCAGACCAGTGGTCTATCTACGTCCAGCATCCTGTCTCACACAGTGGCCAACCAATTCCTCTAGAGGGCTAAGTGGCCAAGGACTTCCTAAGAACATCAAAAGAGCCCTGCTGGAACAGACCAGTGAGGGCCCATCTAGTCCAGCATCCTGTCTCACACAGTGGCCAACCAATTCCTCTGGAGGCCAACAACAGGGCAGAGAGGCCGAGGCCTTCATAAGAACATCAGAAGAGCCCTGCTGGATCAGACCAGTGAGGGTCCATCTAGTCCAGCCTCCTGTCTCACACAGTGGCCAACCAGTTCCTCGAGGGCCACAAACAGGGCAGAGAGGCTGAGGCCTTCGTAGGACCATAAGAAGAGCCCTGCTGGATCAGACCAGAGGTCCATCTAGTCCAGCATCCTGTCTCACAGAGTGGCCAACCAGTTCCCCTGGAAAGCCGATAACAGAATACAGAAGCCAAGGCCTTTCATTACATGGTGTAGTGGCAGACTCTTAATCTGGTGAACCAGGTCTGATTTCCCCACTCCTCCTCCACATAAAACCAGCTGGGTGACCTCGGATCAGCCCCAGTTCTCTCAGAGCTCCCACAGCCTCACCTACCTCATCCGGTGGCTGTTGTAGGGAGAGGAATGGAAGGCGATTGTAAGCCACTCCCAGATTCCTTTGGGTAGTGAAAGGCAGGGTATATAATCAAATCTTCCTCTGATGCTACCTCCCAGCTCTGGGATTCAGTGTCCGATAGCCTCTAAATGTGGATGATTTCTTTACTCACCTTAGCTGGTGGCCACTGGTAAGACTAATCCTCCATGAATCCACCTAATTCTCCTTCTTTAGAGAGCCAGTTTGGTGTAGTGGTTAAGTGTGCGGACTCGTATCTGGGAGAACCGGGTTTGATTCCCCACTCCTCCACTTGCACCTGCTGAAATGGCCTTGGGTCAGCCATAGCTCTGGCAGAGGTTGTCCTTGAAAGGGCAGCTGCTGTGAGAGCCCTCTCCAGCCCCACCCACCTCACAGGGTGATTGTTGTGGGGGAGGAAGGTAAAGGAGATTGTGAGCCGCTCTCTGTCCTTGAAAGGGCAGCTGCTGTGGGAGCCCTCTCCAGCCCCACCCACCTTGCAGGGTGTCTGTTGTGGGGGAGGAAGGGAGAGGAGATTGTAGGCCGCTCTCTGTCCTTGAAATGGCAGCTGCTGGGAGAGCCCTCTCCAGCCCCACCCACCTCACAGGGTGTCTGTTGTGGGGGAGGAAGGGAAAGGAGATTGTAGGCCATTCTGAGACTCTGTCCTTGAAAGGGCAGCTTCTGGGAGAGCCCTATCCAGCCCCACCCACCTCACAGGGTGTCTGTTGTGGGGGGAGAAGACATAGGCGATTGTAAGCCGCTCTGAGTCTCTGATTCAGGGAGAAGGGTGGGGTATAAATCTGCAATTCTTCTTCTTCTTCTAAAGCCATTTATTCGTGTGGCCACCTCTACATCCTCTCGCAGCAAATTCCAGATTCCGATCACGCGCTATGTAAAACGGTATTTCGTTTTGTCCGTCCTGATCCTACTTCCCATCAGCTTCACTGGATGCCCCGGAGTGTTAGCGTTTTGGCAGAGTGGGGATTTGAACCGGGTTCTCCCAAGACCCTAGCCTGACACTAGCCGCTACAGCTCGCTGGCTCCCTGCCTGGCTGCTTCCTCTTCTCCCTCTGGTCTCAGCAATGGAAGTTGGCAATTTAATTGGGAGGATGTGGCTGAGAGCTAGACCAAGGCAAGGTAAAAGGACACCTGAGCAGCTTCCTCCTCTCCCTCTGGCCTCGCCCCATCGGCATCCAGGTTCCAGGTACCACCTTGAGCTTGAAATGCATCGGAAAGCCCCTACCTACCGTCTCTCTTTTCTTCTTTCGTCCATCCTCTTATCCAGAGCGGCATAAATCGCATCCGCTTCTTCGTCGTCTTTTTCGTACGGCCCGCTCGAGAACAGGCTCCCAGCATAGCCGTTGAACTAAAAATGACATAAAAAGGGGGTCAGCATTAGGGTTTGTAGAATCTTTCGGGATCAAGTGCCGTGTTCTACTGGAGAAAGTTTTCCTTCCAGACGTTTCTCCAGTAGAACACGGCACTTGATCCCGAAAGATTCTACAAACCCTAATGATGTTACCAGCCGTGAAAGCCTGAAATCTTTGATAAAGGTGTCAGCTTTTAACCACCCTTCTACCTGTTCATCGCATGTATATTTCTATTTTAGAAGGCAAAGTACGATACAGAGGGGATACAAAAAGAGAAAAGGGATTATACAGCAAATTATAGAGAGAGATATACAGACCGAAAGACAGATGGATGACAGACAGGTAGCTAGACAGATAGACAGATATAAAGCTTATTATATGCTGCAGGCTATATAGGACAAAAAAAGTAAATATTTCTCCCCGACATCCCCGTCATTATAGCTGTAGAACATTTTCTGTAGGATACAACTTACATAAAACATTTTGAATTTCAAATTTCATAACTAATCTATTTTGCAGCTGTATTATTTCATATGCCAAAGAGCCCCGTGGCGCAGAGTGATAAAGCTGCAGTACTGCAGCTCAAACTCTGCTCACGACCTGAGTTCAATCCCAGTGGAAGCTGGGTTCAGGTAGCCAGCTCCAGGTTGACTCAGCCTTCCATCCTTCCGAGGTCAGTCAAATGCGTACCCAGCTTTGCTGGGGGGAAAGCGTAGATGACTGAGGAAGGCAATGGCAAACCACACTGTAAAAAAGTCTGCCGTGAAAACGTCAAGATGCAACGTCACCCCAGAATCGGAAACAACTGGTGCTTGCACAGGGGACCTTTGCTTTTTATTATTTCATATACTGCTATATGAAATGTATGTATTTCGTCGATTCTACATACTAGCTATAATCTTTAATATGCCAAAGCTTAAAAGAAAGTTATATATCTTGCATGTAAGAAATAACAGATATTTTTGTTCAAAATCCACTTCCTCATACATTTATATTCAAAACGTGTTCTCATTCTATTTCTGCACTGTAATACATTACTATGCATAACAATCCATTTATATGCTGTCTGCTTATTATATCCTTTTTTAAAAAAAAAAAAGCCCATCTTTCTCACAGCAGCTCAAAGGCAAATTGTGGGTGGGTGTTAAACGTTGTCAAGTCTCTTCTGATTTATGGCGACTCGATGAATTAATGACTTCCAAAGCATCCCCTCATTAACAGCTTTGTTTGGGTCTTGAAAACCGAGGGCAGTGGCTTCCAATGGAGCCCATCCATCCCATCCAGGCAGATTACCATATTCTTATGAAACTGCTGAGCAGTCGGGTTAAAACGGATAAAAGGAAGTCCTTCTTCACCCAAAGGGGGATTAACATGTGGAATTCACTGCCACAGGAGGTGGTGGCAGCTACAAGCATAGCCAGCTTTAAGAGGGGATTGGATAAAACTATGGAGCAGAGGTCCATCAGTTGCTATTAGCCACAGTGTATATATATATGTGTGTTTGTGTGTGTTTGTGTGTGTGTGTGTACACACACACACATATATTGGCCACTGTGTGACACAGAGTGTTGGACTGGATGGGCCATTGGCCTGATCCAACAGGGCTTCTCTTATGTTCTTATGTGACACAGAGTGCTGGACTGGATGGGCCACTGGCCTGATCCAACAGGGCTTCTCTTATGTTCTTATGTGACACAGAGTATTGGACTGGATGGGCCATTGGCCTGATCCAACAGGGCTTCTCTTATGTTCTTATGTGACACAGAGTGTTGGACTGGAGGGGCCACTGGCCTGATCCAATATGGCTTCTCTTATGTTCTTATGTGACACAGAGTGTTGGACTGGATGGGCCACTGGCCTGATCCAATATGGCTTCTCTTATGTTCTTATGTGACACAGAGTGTTGGACTGGAGGGGCCACTGGCCTGATCCAATATGGCTTCTCTTATGTTCTTATGTGACACAGAGTGTTGGACTGGATGCGCCACTGGCCTGATCCAACATGGCTTCTCTCATGTTCTTACGTTTTAAAAAGTTTTTTAAAAGTTCAGAATGCAAGCATCCCCAATTAAAAAATGCAGTAGGGATTCCAGATACCAAAGCTTTGGCAATTGAATCTTGCCTATGCAAGGTTTGGGACCGTATAATTATGGACAGAATTTCAGCAGGTTTAAATCGAGTCGGTCCGCATCAAGCCCAACTAAATTTTACAGCTAAGTGGTCCCCTGTTCTTGAGAAAATAGACAGTGATCCCTTTTTACACGGATGCGCTTGCAAAACACTCCATATATCGCAAAATCGTATTATATTTATCAGTACAGGCCTTGTCTTCTGTAAGTGGGTAACTGTTTCTGCCCTTGTGTGTTTTATCACTGCCTACATTGTATACCCTTTTTTGTTTGTTAATAAAAAGGGGAGAAGAGCCCCGTGGCGCAGAGTGGTAAAGCTGCAGTACTGCAGTCGGAGCCCTCTCCTCACAACCTGAGTTCGATCCCAGCAGAAGCTGGTTCAGGTAGCCAGCTCGAGGTTGACTCAGCCTTCCATCCTTCCGAGGTCGGTCAAAGGAGTCCCCAGCTTGCTGGGGGGGAAGTGTAGATGACTGGGGAAGGCAAGGGCAAACCACCCCGTAAAAAGTCTGCCGTGAAAACATTGTGAAAGCAACGTCACCCCAGAATCGGAAACGACTGGTGCTTGCACAGGGGACTAGCTTTACCTTTTTAATAAAAAGAGGAGGGGGGAATTCCAGGACTGGGAAACGGGGGCAACGGCCACGGAAAAAGGAGGGAGGGGGGACCTGCCCATACATGACAGCCCATAAGGCAGCAAGGAGGCTACAAAGGTAGAATACAATGCAGTAAAAAGTACACCCGCTGCCTCAATAGGGTTTTATCTCAGTAAATCAAGATGGGTAGCTGCGATGGTCTGTCTGTAGTTGTAGAGGACCATCTCTCCCCATATGAGCCCCGGAGGTCATTACGATCAGCCAGTCGACATCTTTTGACCATCCCTGGCCCCAGGGGCATCCGGATTGCCTCGACTGGCTTTTTTGGCCCTGGTCCCGACCCGGTGGAATCAATTCCCTGTGAAGATTCAGGCCCTACCATTTGTTACCATTCTGGGGGGGTCATCTACACTTTCATTTGACCGACCTCGGAAGGATGGAAAGCTGAGTCAACCTCGAGCCGGCTACCTGAAAGCCCAGCTTCCGCCGGGGATCGAACTCAGGTCGTGAGCAGAGCTTAGGACTGCAGTGCTGCGGCTTTACCACTCTGCGTCACGGGGCTCCATTACGTCTCTATTAAAGCGACAGGGTATTCTTTTCCCTTGCAAACCCTATACACAGAAAAGTTGCAACTCTCCAGCAGCAGGACTCCTTCCCAAGACATTGGCTGTCTCAGTAAACAGTACCAAGAGAGATAGATCAGAGGTCCATAAGGATAAAGAGGCAGCTTCCTCAAAAGCCAGAAACGTTATCCACAGAAGCATCACCTTGTCATGGGTACTGGGGACCCTGCAGAAGAAGCTGAGCCTGCAGAAGAAACTGTGCCCCTGCCACCTGCACCAGTGCCCCTGCCTCCTGCTGGAGAAGATCCAAGCCCCCCTGCCTCGCCCTCTCGGGTGGCTCGTGTGCGTGACCGCCCTCGTCAGGACCTCAAGGATCGGAGGAGGGTGGCACGCTCACGAGCAAAATGCTCCCTGAGCCCTGAGTTTTGAAAGGATTCTGGCCCTTCTAGGAGTGAGGGTGCTTGAGTCTCAGCAGGATCCTGGCTGCCCTCTGAGCCAGCAATTAGCCCAAATGGGCAACAGACAGCAGAGGGCTATATAGTTGTGGGCTTTGGGAGGAGCTTTGTGGAAGCAACTAGTCACTTACCTGATGTTCCAGCATCCACTTTGGCTTTTGACTTTGGCTTCTGGACCCCCTGACTCTGGCATTGACTTCTGGACCCCCTGACTTCGGCTTCTGAACCTGTGACCTGCGATACCTGGACTGTGATTCGGTTTTGGCGCCTTGGACCCTCTTTGCTCACCAGCTACAGACCTTGGACTGCCCCTGGACTTAGCCTGACCTGGCCCCAGCTCGTGACACACCTCATCGTAATTGGTGTCGTTCAGATCTTCATCGTCATCGTCAGCTGTCTGGTTTTTCTTCATCTGATCCCCGACGGTTCTCTTCCCTGGAGGCGCATGGCGATCGTCCACTGGGTCGTTGGCATCTCGAGCGGGACCAATATCCGAGCGAGTGGTAAAACCTGTAGCACTAGAGAGACGGGAAAGCGGAATATTCAATGCTGAACAACTGACAGGGGTTACTGGGGTGCTTCGCTGCTCGTCCCCCTTCCAAATCACTCACTAACACCTCATCCACGTAGATCAATCCAAGTGGGCAGCCGTGTTGGTCTGAAGCAGTGGAACCAAGGAGGAGTCAAGTTGCACCTTTAAGACCAACCAAGTTTTATTCACAACGTCAGCTGTCGTGTGCTCTAAGCACACTTCATCAGACGAGGAATCAGGTACAGTGAGCAAAGCTACATATAGCTGGTAGGCAGTCTGGAGAGCCAGTTTGGTGTAGTGGTTAAGTGTGCAGGCTCTTATCTGGGAGAACCGGGTTTGATTCCCCACTCCTCCACTTGCACCTGCTGGAATGGCCTTGGGTCAGCCATAGCTCTGGCAGAGGTTGTCCTTGAAAGGGCAGCTGCTGTGAGAGCCCTCTCAGCCCCACCCACCTCACAGGGTGTCTGTTGTGGGGGAGGAAGGGAAAGGAGATTGTAGGGCGCTCTCTGTCCTTGAAAGGGCAGCTGCTGGGAGAGCCCTCTCCAGCCCCACCCACCTCACAGGGTGTCTGTTGTGGGGGGGAAGGTAAAGGAGATTGTAGGCCGCTCTCTTTCCTTGAAAGGGCAGCCGCTGTGAGAGCCCTCTCCAGCCCCACCCACCTCACAGGGTGTCTGTTGTGGGGGAGGAAGGGAAAGGAGATTGTAGGCCGCTCTCTTTCCTTGAAAGGGCAGCCGCTGTGAGAGCCCTCTCCAGCCCCACCCACCTCACAGGGTGTCTGTTGTGGGGGAGGAAGGGAAAGGAGATTGTAGGCCGCTCTCTTTCCTTGAAAGGGCAGCCGCTGTGAGAGCCCTCTCAGCCCCACCCACCTCACAGGGTGTCTTTTGTGGTGGGGGGGGAAGGGAAAGGAGATTGTGAGCCGCTCTGAGACTCTTCGGAGTGGAGGGCGGGATATAAATCCAATATCTTCTTCTTCTTCATGGGATCATCAATCTGTACCATGTTGCATTCTAAACCACTGCCTACCAGCTATATGTAGCTCTGCTCACTGTACCTGATTCCTCGTCTGATGGAGTGTGCTAAGAGCACACGAAAGCTGACGTTGTGAATAAAACTTTGTTGGTCTTAAAGGTGCAACTTGCCTCATCCATGTGTTGGGGAAAACATTAAGGGGCTGGAAAGCCTGGAGTCTCCTGTCCCAAGTCCACATTTGGAGGGTCAGGCTAGCTGGGTACTCTCCTTGCCAGGGAGAAACAGAGTCACAACCAATGCTGCCATCTGAATTCAGTTTATTAGATCCCAAGTAGAACACGGTAAAGACACACGAAACATATAAAGAAATACATGGCGTACACTCAAACTTACAAAATTTATATAGGAACAGAAGAACATAAGAGAAGCCCTATTGGATCAGGCCAATGGCCCATCCAGTCCAACACTCTGTGCCACATAAGAACATAAGAGAAGCCCTGTTGGATCAGGCCAGTGGCCCATCCAGTCCAACGCTCTGTGTCACATAGAAGAAGCCCTGTTGGATCAGGCCAGTGGCCCATCCAGTCCAACGCTCTGTGTCACATAAGAACATAAGAGAAGCCCTGTTGGATCAGGCCAATGGCCCATCCAGTCCAACACTCTGTGCCACATAAGAACATAAGAGAAGCCCTGTTGGATCAAGCCAATGGCCCATCCAGTCCAACACTCTGTGCCACATAAGAACATAAGAGAAGCCCTGTTGGATCAGGCCAATGGCCCATCCAGTCCAACACTCTGTGTCACATAAGAACATAAGAGAAGCCCTGTTGGATCAAGCCAATGGCCCATCCAGTCCAACACTCTGTGCCACATAAGAACATAAGAGAAGCCCTGTTGGATCAAGCCAATGGCCCACCCAGTCCAACACTCTGTGCCACATAAGAACATAAGAGAAGCCCTGTTGGATCAAGCCAATGGCCCATCCAGTCCAACACTTTGTGCCACATAAGAACGTAAGAGAAGCCCTGTTGGATCAGGCCATTGGCCCATCCAGTCCAACACTCTGTGTCACTTAAAAACATAAGAGAAGCCCTGTTGGATCAGGCCATTGGCCCATCCAGTCCAACACTCTGTGTCACATAAGAACATAAGAGAAGCCCTGTTGGATCAGGCCAGTGGCCCATCCAGTCCAACGCTCTGTGTCACATAAAAACATAGGAGAAGCCCTGTTGGATCAGGCCAGTGGCCCATCCAGTCCAACACTCTGTGTCACATAAGAACATAATAGAAGCCCTGTTGGATCAGGCCAATGGCTCAGCCAGTCCAACACTCTGTGTTACATAAGAACATAAGAGAAGCCATGTTGGGTCAGGCCAATGGCCCATCCATCCAACAGACTGTGTCACAGAGTGGCCAAAACAATCAGGCACCATCAGCAGGTCCACCAGTCGGGCCAGGATACTAGAAGCGCTCCCACAGTTGCCCCTCCCAATCACCAAGAATACAGCTGCTGGGAGAGGCCTCTCCAGCCCCACCCACCTCACAGGGCGTCTGTTGTGGGGGAGAGAGATAAAGGAGATTGTGAGCCGCTGAGACTCTTGAGCGGAGGGCGGGATATAAATCCAATGTCGTCGTCTTCTTTTTCCTCTGCCAGCCTTCCAGCAGCACTCTCTGGAGCTTTAGCGCTGGGGCGGCGGCGAAAGAAAGCACCAGCAAGCCCCGCAAAAGCTCCCCTCCCCCCGCCTCCACTGCTTCCTCCCCACTTGCCTCCCATGTGATCGGAGAGCGGAGGTGGCAGGTGCTTCTTCAGGGCCTGCTGATGCTTCCTTCCTCCGCCATCCCAGCACTAAAGCTCTGGAGAGCACTGGGGAGGAGTGCCGGCTTTCCCACAGCTTCTCCCCCTGATCACATGACCAACCGGGGGGGGGGGGCTTGAAAGAGTCCCAGGAGGAGCCGACGCTGCACGGGGTGCGAGGGAGGAAGGGAGGGGGAGGCGCAGCTGATAGGAGGGGCCATACTAGTCAAAGGGGGTTCGATGGAGGGGCCATGCCGCCCCGGGGCCCCCTGTGGCTACGGGCATGCTTTGCTCATGCAAACCTATCCTATAACCATACTTGAAGTTGCCTTCTACTGGATCAGGCCCTTGGCCCGTCAGGGCATCGTGTCCTGAAAGTGGTAGCAGCTCTCCACGGTCTCATGCAGAAGCCTTTTCACATCATCTGTCGCCCTGTCCTTTTTAACCGAAACGTTAGGGATTGAGTCTGGGGCTTTCTCCATCCCAAGCAGATGCTCTGAGCCACGGCCCACTCCCCTTCTGTCAGAGAGAAGCAGGAAAATGGTCCGATTGAAAGAAGAGATGTTTCATCCTTTCCCTTCAGCTGTCAGCGCCAAAACATTCGGGAACAAGGAATCGTCTGCTTTCTCCCCACAGAACCCTTGTAAATGCATTTAGCAACTGGTTCAGCTTAAAAAAATAAATTACAACTCTAGCGCGATAGAAACCGGAGAGCGTTGCGCTTTATGTAACTTTTATGAAAACAGCAGATGCCAAACATTACAGCGGTACTATTTGTTGTTTTTTTACTCTCAACATTGAATATGCCTTAAACTCATACAAATCATTCCGACTTCTCTTGCGTTCTGCCTTTTCTTCCAAGCCCACGTTCGCAGTCCTTAAGACAAATCCATCACGATTTGTCACAGGATACTATAGCTGCTTGAAAGAGCTAGAAGAATGTTGATGCTGGCTGAATGTTCAACAGCATGGGAGGGAGGGAGGGAGGGAGGGAGGGAGGGAGGGAGGGAGGGAGGGAGGGAGGGAGGAAGGAAGGAAGGAAGGAAGGAAGGAAGGAAGGAAGGAAGGAAGGAAGGAAGGAAGGAAGGAAGGAAGGAAGGAAGGAAGGAAGGAAGGAAGGAAGGAAGGAAGGAAGGAAGGAAGGAAGGAAGGAAGGAAGGAAGGGGGGAGGGAGGGAAGGAGGGAAGATGGGGAGGGAGGGAGGGAGGAGGAAGGAGGGAGTAAGGAGGAAGATGGGGAGGGAGGGAGGGAGGAGGAGGGAAGGAGGAGGAATGAAGGAAGATGGGGAGGGAGGAGGGAAGGAGGGAGGAAGGAAGATGGGGAGGGAGGGAGGAGGGAAGAGGAATGAAGGAAGATGGGGAGGGAGGGAGGAGGGAAGGAGGGAGGAAGGAAGGAAGATGGGGAGGGAAGGAGGAGGGAAGGAGTTTCAGTGTATAAACTTTTGGGAGTCTAAGCTCCCTTAGTCAAACGGGAGATTTGACTCTCGAAAGCTTGCCTCCCACATGAAAGCTTGGACTCCTAACTATAAATATACACTGATGGGGTGCGAACTGATGGAGAATGACTAAAAAAAAGCTTTTAGAAAGTCAAGGAAGCTGTGTCTCCCTTTCTCACAATACAAGAACTCGCGGACAATCAATGAAATTGCTGAACTGATAAAAGGAAGTCCTTCTTCACCCAAATTCACTGTCACAGGAGGTGGTGGTGGCTACAAGCATAGACAGCTTCAAGAGGGGATTGGATAAGCATATGGAGTAGAGGTCCATCTGTGGCTATTAGCCACAGCGCATTAATGGAACTCTGTCTAGGGCAGTGATGCCCAGTATTCTTGGTGATGCGGGGGACAGTGGGATGGCTTCTAGTGTCCTGGCCCCACTGATGGACCTCCTGATGGCACCTGGGGGTGGGGGTTTTGCCACTGTGTGACACCGAGTATTGCACTGGACGGGCCATTGACCTGATCAAGCATGGCTTCTCTTATGTTCTCTTACGTTGGAGAGCCAGTTTGGTGTAGTGGTTAAGTGTGCGGATGCTTATCTGGGAGAACCGGGTTTGATTCCCCATTCCTCCACTTGCACCTGCTGAGATGGTCTTGGGTCAGCCATAGCTCTGGCAGAGGTTGTCCTTGAAAGGGCAGCTGCTGTGAGAGCCCTCTCAGCCCCACCCACCTCACAGGGTGTCTGTTGTGCGGGAGGAAGGTAAAGGAGATTGTGAGCTGCTCTGAGACTCTTTGTAGTGGAGGGCGAGATATAAATCCAATATCTTCATCTACCTCACAGGGTGTCTGTTGTGGAGGGGGGGAAGGGAAAGGAAATTGTGAGCCGCTCTGAGACTATTCGAAGTGGAGGGTGGGATATAAATCCAATATCTTCATCTACCTCACAGGGTGTCTGTTGTGGGGGAGGAAGGGAAAGGAGATTGTGAGCCACTCTGAGACTCTTCGGAGTGGAGGGCGGGATATAAATCCAATATCTTCATCTACCTCACAGGGTGTCTGTTGTGGGGGAGGAAGGGAAAGGAGATTGTGAGCCACTCTGAGACTCTTCGGAGTGGAGGGCGGGATATAAATCCAATATGTTCATCTACCTCACAGGGTGTCTGTTGTGGGGGAGGAAGGGAAAGGAGAGTGTGAGCCACTCTGAGACTCTTCGGAGTGGAGGGCGGGATATAAATCCAATATCTTCATCTACCTCACAGGGTGTCTGTTGTGGGGGGGGGGGAAGGTAAAGGAGACTGTGAGCCACTCTGAGACTCTTCGGAGTGGAGGGCGGGATATAAATCCAATATCTTCATCTACCTCACAGGGTGTCTGTTGTGGGGGAGGAAGGGAAAGGAGACTGTGAACCCCTCTGAGACTCTCCCAGCAGCTGCCCTTTCAAGGACAGAGAGCGGCCTACAATCTCCTTTCCCTTCCTCCCCCAACAACAGACACCCTGTGAGGTGGGTGGGACTGGAGAGGGCTCTCCCAGCAGCTGCCCTTTCAAGGACAGAGAGCGGCCTACAATCTCCTTTCCCTTCCTCCCCAACAACAGACACCCTGTGAGGTGGGTGGGACTGGAGAGGGCTCTCCCAGCAGCTGCCCTTTCAAGGACAACCTCTGCCAGAGCTATGGCTGACCCAAGGCCATCTCAGCAGGTGCAAGTGGAGGAGTGGGGAATCAAACCCGGTTCTCCCAGATAAGAGTCCGCACACTTCACCACTACACCAAACTGGCTCTCCTATTGGACTTATATCCCACCCTATACCCTGAATCTCAGAGTCTCAGAGAGGTCTCAGTGAGGTAGGTGGGCTGAGCGAGCTTTTTACAGCAGCTGCCCTTTCAAGGACAACTCCCGCAAGAGCGATGGCTGACCCAAGGCCATTCCAGCAACCTCCCCAACCATGAAACAACTTAATCCTCCAATACATTTACTGAGGTATTGACTTCATTTGTACCCTGCTTTTCTCCCCAATGGAGACCCAAAGCGGCTTACGTCCTTCTCCTCTCCTCCATTTTGTCCTCACAACAACCCTGTGAGGTAGGCTGGGCTGAGAGTGCATGACCGGCCCAAGGCCACCCAGTGAGCTTCCATGGCATATGTGGGAATTTATTCAAACATTTATTCGATGTGGCTCTTACATTGAGCAAGTTCAGCCACCACCACCCCGCTATAGACTTCAAAAGCCTTAGAAGCGTGGCTCAGGATGATGCTATGTTTGCATTATACACTTCCTAAAGAAGAAAGCACATATTTACCCAAGCGCAGACTGAGTTTTGTCACATGCAAGCCATCAAAAAAGGGGAGGTGATCTTACATTCGCGTACAAGTTACAGCTGTGTCCATTAATAATTGTGTGTGCATATATATAACGTTTTAAAGAGAGCCTCTTCCACTAGTCGCCTTCCCGGATGCATGCAAGGTGACCTTCGTCAAGCTATGCTCTCTGAGCCTAACCTACCTCACAGGAAGGGGAAGCAGAAGGTCCCAGGTTCAATCCCCGGCATCTCCAAAAAAGGGTCCAGGCAAATAGGTGTGAAAAATTTCAGCTTGAGACCCTGGAGAGCCCGCTGCCAGTCTGAGAAGACAATACTGACTTAGATAGACCAGGGGTCTGATTCAGTATAAGGCAGCTTCATGTGTTCATATGAACACTTGGAGTCCAGCGGCACCTTGAGGACCCCCCCCCCCTAAATTCAGAAGAAGAACATAAGAACGTAAGAGAAGCCATGCTGGATCGGGCCAATGGCCCCTCCAGTCCAACACTCTGTGTCACATAAGAACATAAAAGAAGCCATGTTGGATCAGGCCAATGGCCCATCCAGTCCAACACTCTGTGTCACATAAGAACATAAGAGAAGCCCTGTTGGATCAGGCCAATGGCCCATCCAGTCCAACACTCTGTGTCACATAAGAACATAAGAGAAGCCATGTTGGATCAGGCCAATGGCCCATCCAGTCCAACACTCTGTGTCACATAAGAACATAAAAGAAGCCATGTTGGATCAGGCCAGTGGCCCATCCAGTCCAACACTCTGTGTTACACAGTAGCCAATATATGTGTGTGTGTGTATATATATATGTATAGATACACACACACATATACACACATACATATACACACATATATATACACTAATTGCTAATAGCCACCGATGGACCTCTGCTCCATATTTTTATCCAATCCCCTCTTAAAACTGGCTTTGCTTGTAGCCGCCACCACCTCCTATGGCAGTGAATTCCACATGTTAATCACCCTTTGGGTAAAGAAGTACTTCCTTATAAGAACACAGGATCTTCATTGCTGTCAGATGGCCCTCTAGCCTCTGTTTAAAAACCTCCAAGGAAGGAGAGCCCACCACCTCCCGAAGAAGCCTGTTCCACTGAAGAACCGCTCTAATGGTCTTCCTAATGTTGAGCCAGAAACTCTTTTGATTTAATTTCAACCCGTTGGTTCTGGTCTCCTACCTTCTGGGGCCACAGAAAACAATTCTGCACCACCCACTATATGACACCCCTTCAAGGCCTTGAAGATGGTGATCCTATCACTTCTCAGCCACCTCCTCTCGATGCACACTGAAGACGTGTGCATGAACATGAAAGCTGCTACCTTAAATAAAACTCTGTTGATCTTAAAGGCGCCACTTAGCTCTGAGTAGAAGCTTCAGTTCTGGATATAAACTTTCCTGTGCATGCACAGATCTTCAGATATCTGATGAAGTGTGCCTGCGCACAAAAGCTTATACCCATGTGCAGAATATTATGGTTTTAATCAGTGCTTAATGCTTTATATTAATATTGGTTTTATAATAATTATTGTATTTTATGATGTTAATATGCTGTTAGCTGCCCTGAGCCTGTTTGGAGGGAGGGCGTGATATATATGCATGGATGGATGGATGGACGCCCAGAAATAAACATTAAGGTGTCACTGGACTCAGACTTTGTTCTTCCGGTTCAGACCCACAGGATTACCCACCTGAACCCATCTCACAGGGCTGTTGTGGGGATTTTAAAAAGGGGGATAGAACAGTGCAAGCAACTTGGGTCCCTATGGAGGGAAGGCATAAATGAGGAATAAATGTGTTAAATTGGGGGGGGGGGGGTGTCGACACACTGTCAAAGGCGCCCTTACGTATTTTTTTGTTTGAAACGGTTTTAAAAGCTGTCTCGAGGCCTCCATCCACTCCCTTGAAAATGCACGCAGGCTGCAATCATACACATTAAATAAATGCACTTTCAAACTGGATTTCCAGTGTGAGCTGACAAAATCCAGTGAGAAAGTGCACTGAAAGTGGATTGAAAGTCCAACCAGTTTTGCACGTTGGCCATCCCTGGTTTAGAGAATACATTTAAAGTTGCTTTCTTTCCACCTCTCTCTCCCTGGCCCCCATTTATTCTCTCTCTTCTCCCCCCCTCCTTCCCAGCTCTCAAACATCTGACATTCACATCTTGCAGCTCTCAAACATCTGATGTTTATTGCAGGAGTAGCCAACGGTAGCTCTCCAGATGTTTTTTTGCCTACAACTCCCATCAGCCCCAGCCAGCATGGCCAACGGCTGGGGCTGATGGGAGTTGTAGGCAAAAAACATCTGGAGAGCTACCGGCTGCGGCTGATGGGAGTTGTAGGCAAAAAACATCTGGAGAGCTACCATTGGCCACCCCTGGCTTAGAGAATACATTTAAAGTTGTTTCTTTCCATCTCTCCTTCCCTTGCCCCCATCTATTCCCTCTTCTCCCCCCTCCTTCCCAGCTCTCAAACATCTGACATTCACATCTTGCAGCTCTTAAACATCTGATGTTTATTGCAGGGGTGGCCAACGGTAGCTCTCCAGATGTTTTTTTTGCCTACAACTCCCATCAGCCCCAGCCAGCATGGCCAATGGCTGGGGCTGATGGGAGTTGTAGGCAAAAAAACATCTGGAGAGCTACCATTGGCCACCTCTGGCTTAGAGAATACATTTAAAGTTGCTTTCTTTCCATCTCTCCCTCCCTTGCCACCATCTATTCCCTCTCTTCTCCCCCTTCTTCCCACCATCTATTCCCTTCTCTCCCCCCCTTCTTCCCAGCTCTCAAACATCTGACATTCACATCTTGCAGCTCTCAAAACACCTGATGTTTATTGTATGTGGCTCTTACATTAGTGCAAAATTACATTAGTCTGGTCTAGTGCAAAACTGTTGTGTGGTCGCAGCCATAATGTTGGGGGGGGGGGGGACCACTTTGCACAGGGCCAGAGGCCTTTTTGCACGGAGCCCTCTCCCCATGACCAGAGGCCCCTTTTGCAAAACAGAAAGGCGACGCCTCGACCCACCTCTCTGAGAGGCCGGGGAAGGCCTCCTCCCACTCCCGCCCTCCCGCCCCACTCGAGCCCGCTGCTCACCCGCGGCCCAGGCCCGGCACGTAGCCCAGCGGCGCCGGCATGCCCAGGAAGGGCTTCTTCTTCCTGTTCATCGTGCCCGTCAGCGAGGCCGTCAGGCCCGAAGCCCCTCCGCCGCCTCCGCTGGAGCCCGCCGCGTTGGAGCCCGCCGGGGCGGCCCCGCTGGCCGAGGCCGACGAAGGAGCCGCGCTGGCGGCCATGATGGCGGCTGAGGGAACGCGGAGGAGGCGGCGGGAGAAGGAAGAGGCCGGGCCTGGCGGGACTGCTCCGCCTCTGGCGCCGAGGGGAGGGGAGGGGAGGGAAGGGAAGGCCGCGCGCAGCCAGAGCCCCTCTCGGAACAAAGCAGGAGTCAAGGGCACCTTTAAGAGCAACAGAGGTTTACTCAAGGGGCAGCCGTGTTGGTCTGCAGTAGTGGAACAAAGCAGGAGTCAAGAGCGCCTTTAAGAGCAACAGAGCTATATTCAAGCGGGCAGCCGTGTTGGTCTGAAGTAGCAGAACAAAATAGGAGTCCAGTGGCACCTTTAAGACAAACTTAGTTTTATTCAGAACAGAAGCTTTTGTGTGCTCTCTAAGCACACTTCCTCAGACGAGGAATCAGGTCATAGAATCACAGAGTTGGGAGGGACCTCTAGGGTCATCTAGTCCAACCCCCTGCACCTCCCCAACCTCCAGTGAGCAGAGCTACATATAGCTGGTAGAACAAAGTAGGAGTCAAGGGCACCTTTAAGACCAACAGAGTTTTATTCAAGAGGGCAGCCGTGTTGGTCTGAAGTGGTGGAACAAAGCAGGAGTCCAGTGGCACCTTTAAGAGCAACAGAGGTTTACTCAAGGGGGCAGCCGTGTTGGTCTGAAGTGGTGGAACAAAATAGGAATCAAGTTTGCACCTTTAAGACCAACAGTTTTATTCAGAACGTAAGCTTTCTTGTGCTCTCTAAGCACACTTCCTCAGACGAGGAATCAGGTCATAGAATCACAGAGTTGGGAGGGATCTCTAGGGTCATCTAGTCCAACCCCCTGCACCTCCCCAACCTCCAGTGAGCAGAGCTACATATAGCTTGTAGAACAAAGTAGGAGTCAAGTGCATCTTTAAGACCAACAGAGTTTTATTCAAGGGGGCAGCCGTGTTGGTCTGAAGTAGCAGAACAAAATAGGAGCCAAGTGGCACCTTTAAGACAAACTTAGTTTTATTCAGAACATAAGCTTTTGTGTGCTCTCTAAGCACACTTCCTCAGACGAGGAATCAGGTCATAGAATCACAGAGTTGGGAGGGACCTCTAGGGTCATCTAGTCCAACCCCCTGCACCTCCCCAACCTCCAGTGAGCAGAGCTACATATAGCTGGTAGAACAAAGTAGGAGTCAAGGGCACCTTTAAGAGCAACAGAGTTTTATTCAAGGGGGCAGCCGTGTTGGTCTGAAGGAGTCAAGTTTGCACCTTTAAGACCAACTTAGTTTTAGTCAGAACATAAGCTTTCGTGTGCTCTCTAAGCATACTTCCTCAGAGGAGGAATCCGGTACAGTGAGCGGAGCCACCCATAGCTGGTAGGCAGTGGTTTAGAATGCAAAATGTACAAACTTAAGATCCAATGACACAATAGTAAAATTAACAAATTGAGCAAATCTTTGAGCTGGTTAGCATAAGTGTGAGAAAGCAATAAAACAGTAACACGTCAAAATGTGAGAATGTCTGTCAGTCATTCGATTATATAAGCCCGGGTCAAAAAGAGGACATTACTTTCTCAGAAGTTTCGTTCCGCTTTTTAGCATTTGGCCAGAGCAAGATTCCAGCTTCATTCTACAGCAGGGGTGGCCAAACTTGCTTAAAGTAAGAACCACATAGAATAAATGTCAGATGTTTGAGAGCCAAAAGACAGATGTAAGAAGGAAGGAAGGAAGGAAAATAGATGGAGAAGGGAGAGGAGGGGGAGAGAGGTGAAAAGAAAACAACTTTAAACGCTGGCTTGGCTTGGAGAAGTGATTGAGAGAGAGAAATACCTTCCCCAAGCCAGCCAACAGGGTAGTGGGGGCTTTGAGAACCACACAATATGTGTGAAAGAGCCACATGTGGCTTCTAAGCCACAGTTTGCCCACCCCTGTTGTACAGGGAAACTGTTGTTATTCTAACACAGGAGTGTCGAACTTATCTGTTATGAGGGCCGGATCTGACATAAATGGGACCTTGTCGGGCCGGCCCATATCAGGCTGGGCCATGTGTGTTCCTGTATAAACTTTATAAAAGACACAAACACAATTAAATGTTTTTTAAAAAACAAGCAAACAAAATAAAATATGGTTAAAACATTAGCACTTAGTCTTAAATGTGTTTTCTTTGTATTTCTCCCATGGGATCCAGGGAACTGGGCAATGGAAGATCTGGCTCATTCCTTCACTGGAGGAGCGTCAGCCAATAGACGGAAGAGAGGCTTGGCTCAGTAGCTCTGCTGTGCGATTGAGAGAGCCTGACAAAGCAAGCTCTGCCTCCCGCCTTCCTCCCCAAGGGAGGAGCCTCAGCCAATGGAGAAAAAAAAGGATTTTGCTCTGTGGCTCCTGTGTGATTGAGCAAGCCTGGCAAAGCAAGCTGTTATGCAGAAGGAAGCAAGAGAGAGGGAGAAGGAAGAAGACAGTCAGTTGCTCAAGAGCCCTCTGGGGACCTGATTCAGCCCCTGGGCTGGATGTTTGACACCCCTGTTCTAACCCTTGCTTTAGAGGAGACCAATGGTATATTACAACGGACCAGTGTTCCCTCTAAGCTGAAGAGTGTGAGCTAGGTCACAGGTTTTCAGCCTCCAGCTCACACATTTTTGTCTTAGCTCAGG
This sequence comes from Heteronotia binoei, assembly GCF_032191835.1. Taxonomy (NCBI): domain Eukaryota; kingdom Metazoa; phylum Chordata; class Lepidosauria; order Squamata; family Gekkonidae; genus Heteronotia; species Heteronotia binoei. Next base: position 14,618,340 of record NC_083224.1, read on the forward strand.
AAAAATGGCCCCTGAGCAAACTAATGTATGCAGTAGCTCACAGCCTTAATGCCAGTAGCTCACAAAGCAGAGTTTTTGCTCACAAGACCCTACAGCTTAGAGGGAGTATTGGTTATGACCTATGCTCCCTCTGAGTTATTGTGAGTTAGCTCACAGTTTGTTAGCCTTTGGCTCGCACATTTATGTCTTAGCTCAGGAAAAATGGCCCCTGAGCAAACTAACGTATGCAGTAGCTTACAACTTTTAACACCAGTAGTTCACAAAGTCCAATTTCTGCTCACAAGACTCCACAGCTTAGAGGGAGTATTGGTTATGATCAATACTCCCTCTAAGCTGTGGAGTTTTGTGAGCAAAAAATTCTACTTTGTGAGCTACTGGCATTAAAGTTGTGAGCTACTGCATACATTAGTGTGCTCTGGGGCCATTTTTCCTGAGCTAAGACATAAACGTGTGAGCCAAAGGCTAACAGACTCTTATCTGGGAGAACCGGGTTTGATTCCTCACTACTCCACATGCACCTGCTGGAATGGCCTTGGGTCAGCCACAGCTTTCACAGGAGTTGTCCTTGAAAGGGCAGCTGCTGTAAAAAGCTCTCTCAGCCCCACCCACCTCGCAGGGTGTCTGTTGTGGGGGGGGGGGAGGTAGAGGAGACTGTGACCGCTCTGAGATTCAGAGTATAGGGCGGGATATAAATCCCATGAATTCAAAATCCAATCCAACCTCTAGAACAGATGTCAAACATGCAGTTTGGGGGGCCGAATCAGGCCGCCGAGCATCTGCTTCCGATACCTTGCTTCTGTAGCAGGTAAATAACGAAGCCCCACACATTGCTTGGTTTGAAGCGAGGTATTTTACTTTGACATCAAAGCAGAACTTGTCAGCATAAGCTTCAAAATGACTAAGTTAAAATCATCAGCCTTCTGACCATTTTTATTCATCCCCAAAACAAGAAGACAAGCCCCCTCTTATCTAATTCAAATGCTCCGCCTCCTGCTTTCCTTCCAATAATTTCTTGTAGTTTCCCCCTGCTCTGTCCCTCTGTGTTATCAGCAAGAAGCTCCTTCTCTGCGGGGCCCCTGTGATCTTGGATTCACACTCTTAACCTGTCTGGTTTTAACAGTTTAGCAGACGCTCCTCTGAGGGGCCTCTTAACAGTCACTCTAAATGTTGCGTCAGACATTCTCTTTTGAAGGCACAACCATATTTTCCATTATTATTATTATTATTATTATTATTGTATTCATTAATTATTCAGGGGTCCCTCTTCACTTCCTTCTGCATAACAGCTTGTTTTGTAAGGCTTGTTTAATTGTACAGGAGCTGCAGAGCAAAACCTCTATTTTCTCCATTGGCTGAGGCTCCTCCCTCCCCCCCCCCCCCGTCCCCTGGGGAAGGAAGGAAAGAGCCAGAGCTTCCTTTGCCCAGTTCCCCGGATCCCATGGGAGAAATGCAAAGAAAGCATCTTTAAGACCAATGAGTGCTAATGTTTTAAAGTTTGGTGTAGTGGTTAAGCGTGCAGACTCTTATCTGGGAGAACCAGGTTTGATTCCCCACTCCTCCACTTGCACCTGATAGCAAGATTAGGTGGCACAGATACACACCTTGGGTCAGCCATAGCTCTGGCAGAGGTTGTCCTTGAAAGGGCAGCTGCTGTGAGAGCCCTCTCCAGCCCCACCCACCTCACAGGGTGTCTGTTGCGGGAGAGGAAGGAAAAGGAGATTGTAGGCCGCTCTCTGTCCTTGAAAGGGCAGCTGCTGGGAGAGCCCTCTCCAGCCCCACGCACCTCACAGGGTGTCTGTTGTGGGGGAGGAAGGGAAAGGAGATTGTGAGCCGCTCTGAGACTCTTCAGAGTGGAGGGTGGGATATAAATCCAATATCTTCATCTACCTCACAGGGTGTCTGTTGTGGGGCGGGGGGGAAGGTAAAGGAGATTGTGAGCCGCTCTGAGACTCTTTGGAGTGGAGGGCGGGATATAAATCCAATATCTTCTTCTACCTCACAAGGTGTCTGTTGTGGGGGGGGGGGGGAAGGTAAAGGAGATTGTGAGCCGCTCTGAGACTCTTCGGAGTGGAGGGCGGGATATAAATCCAATATCTTCTTCTTCTTTATAAAATGTGTATCTGTGCCACCTAATCTTAAATAGGTACGCACATGCCCTGGCCCGACATGGCCTGGCCCAACAAGGTCCCATTTACCGTATATTATATCCGGCCCTCATAACAAATGAGTTTGACACCCCTGAAGCTTAAAGGGAGAGGAATTTCTCATAAAAGAAAAAAGTCGGAGCACTGCCTGGAATTGAGGCTTCATTTCCCAGCAGATGGAGTACTTAACACATCGAACCTTTTCCTTCCCCAAGTAATTTTTTCAATATACAGCAACGGGTCGAGAAAGAAGCGAAAGGTTACTGTCTGGGTGTGTTCGCTTAGCATGCTGGCCCAGTTTCCCACACCAAGACTGCAAAGGTTTCATACCCTTTTATTTCTCCCCCCGCCCTCCCCCCCCCCCCCCCCGCCACCTTCTTCTTTTAAAAACCTCTGACCGAAATTAATTCATCCCCCAAGGGGATAAGTTCTTCACAGACCGAGCAAAATCCGACACGTTTTTCAACCAAACGATCTCAGCCAAGCTCTACCAAAGGGGCCACACAGGATTCTCATCTAAAAGACCGTTACGGGAGAGAAATCAATATAATATTTTAGTCCTTCTGCGTGAAGCTTAACTTTAATCGACGGGGGTGCGTTTTTTTCCCCTGGCGTTGCTTATTTAAGGAGTAATATCCGTAACGGAGGACTATGCAAAGCAATAAACTGATCCTGCCTTTCGTTAAACGGGAGAGCAAAGGTGTTTAATCGGACAGCAGACGCCATTTCTGGGTTGCTAAGGATGCTCCGGTGCCGTGAAATTGATGCGATTGTAAAATGAGAGAGCAATTTCACAGATATATTCCTGCTTCAACAGAAGGAGCTAAGGGCCCACTTTTGATAGGCTTTTCTTCCTCCCTCTTCCACCTCCTAATCCCAGAAAGGGGAGGGACCCGAAGCAAGACCTCCAAAGATGACTGTACTAGTTGGACTGGTTCCTAAGCGGGCAGATGGACCTTTGCATAGGTTGGTCCCAAACCATTTAGGGTTTTGATTTTAAACAATTTATTGGTAGCATATGGTTACAAAGCTTATCTATTCCTTAATTTTTTCTTTTTTCACATTAACCCATATGACATTTCCATCCCCCCTCCCTCCAATGTTGACTTCCCCGAGGTTATAAGTTCAAATCCATACTAAAGGCACTTCTGACTGCTCAAAGTTCCATATATATATTCTTACAACTAAAAAAATGTCCAATATTTCTTTACTTTCCAAGTTTTCTCCATATATCCTTTAAATTTTCTCCACTCCCTTTTGAATATCTCTAAATCATAGTCTCTTAGTGTTCTGGTTAATTTGTCCATTTCACACCACGATAAAACTTTCATGGTCCATTCCCATTTCTCTGGTATTTTTTCTTGCTTCCAAAGCTGCGCGTACAAAGTCCTAGCAGCTGATAACAGGTACCAAATTAAAGTCCTGTCTTCTTTTGGGTATTTTTCTAATTGTAATCCAAGTAAAAACGTCTCTGCAATTTTCTTAAAATCATAGCCCAAAATTTTGGTGATTTCTTGTTGTATCATCTTCCAGAATTCTTTCGCTCTTTCACATGTCCACCACATATGGAAGAAAGAACCTTTATGTTTTTTACATTTCCAACATCTATCCGACATTTTCTTACTTATCTTAGCCAATTTTTTCGGAGTCATATACCACCTATACATCATTTTAAAACAGTTCTCCTTAATGCTTTGACAAGTTGATATCTTCATTGAGTTCTTCCAGAGGTGCTCCCATGTTTCCATTTGTATTTCTCTATTCACATTAATTGCCCATTTGACCATTTGAGACTTTACTACTTCTTCTTCTGTAGACCATTTCAATAATAACTTATATACTTTTGATATCAATTTTTCATTGTCACCTAACAGGACTCTTTCCCGTTCTGTTTGTTCTCGTCTAATCCCCTCTGATTTTATGTCATTTTCCATCAAACTTTTAATTTGTTGCATTTGAAACCAGTCATAATTGTTATTTAGCTCTTCTGAGGTTTTTAATTCAATTTTGTCTCCTTGAATCTTAAGCAGTTGGTTATATGACATTTCTCTTTTTTCTTCAGAATCGGCTGTTATTTTTATTACTTCTGCTGGCACTATCCATAATGGTTTTCTCTTGTCCCCGTATTTCTTGTATTTTATCCAAGTATTTAGTAATGTATTTCTGACATAGTGGTGAGAGAAAAAACCATCCATTTTATTCTTCCCATAGTACATGTATGCATGCCAGCCGAATCTATTTCCGTGAGCTTCTAACCACAGAGGTTTTTTGTCTAACAGCATTATCCAATCTTTTATCCATGTCAAACAAACTGCATCGTGGTATAGTCTTAGATCGGGAAGTTGAAAACCTCCCCAAACCCTAAATTGTATTTGTTGTTCAGTCGCACAGTCGAGTCCGACTCTTTGTGACCCCATGGACCAAGTCACGCCAGGCCTTCCTGTCTTTCACCATCCTCTGAAGTCCACTCAAATTCATGTGAGTTACATCAGTCATGCTGTCCAGCCGTCTCCTCTTTTGCCGTCCCCTTCTTCTTTTGCCTTCTGTCTTTCCCAGCATCAGGGTCTTCTCCAGGGAGGGCTCCCTTCACCTTTGGTGGCCAAAGTATTGGAGCTTCAGCTTCAGCATCTGACCTTCCAGGGAACAGTCAAGGTTGATTTCCCAAAGGACTGACTGATTGGATCTTTTTACATTCCAAGGGACTCTCAAGAGTCTTCTCCAACACCACGGCTCAAAAGCGTCTATTCCTCTGCGCTCGGCCTTCCTTATGGGCCAACTCTCATGGCCATATATTACTATTGGGAATACCATTGTTTTGACTAGATGGACTTTTGTTGGCAGGGTGATGTCTCTACTTTTTATTATTATTATACCACCTAGGTTTGCCATATGGGAGTGGGTTGCCATTTCCTTCTCCAGTGTACCTGGAAACAATTTGGGAGCCTGTGTAGATGGCCAAGAATGCAGTGATATGGTCCCTATAACCCACCCTGGTCAACATCGTGGCCACAGCATTCTGAACCAATTGAAGTTTCCAAACACTTCTCAAGGGCAGCCTCAAATTATTACATCTCAATTCATCACGAGCCAGCTCGCAGAGAGGTCTTAAGTGAGAGAAGTCGTAAGAACGTAAGAGTCTTGCTGGATCAGACCAATGGTCCATCTAGTCCAGCATCCTGTCTCACACAGCGGCCAACCAGTTCCTCTGGAGGGCTGACAACAGGGCAGATAGGCCAAGGCCTTCATAAGAATATCAGAAGAGCCCCACTGGATCAGACCAGTGAGGGTCCATCTAGTCCAGCCTCCGGTCTCACACAGTGGCCAACCAGTTCCTCTGGACTTCCCACAACAGGGCATAGGGGCTGAGGCCTTCATAAGAACATCAGAAGAGCCCTGGTGGACCAGCAGTTCATCTAGTCCAGCTTCCTGTCTCACACAGTGGCCAGCCAGTTCCTCTGGAGGGTCAACAGCAGGGCATAGAGGCTGAGGCCTTCATAAGAACATCGGAAGAGCCCTACTGGATCAGTCCAGTGGCCCATCTAGTCCAGCATCCTGTCTCACACAGTGGCAAACCAGTTTCTCTGGAGGGCCGGCATCAGGGCAGAGAGGCTGAGGCCTTCAGAAGAACATCGGAAGAGCCCTGCTGGATCAGACCAGTGGTCCATCTAGTCCAGCCTCCTGTCTCACACAGTGGCCAACCAGTTCCTCTGGAGGGCCGGCAACAGGGCAGAGAGGCCGAGGCCTTCATAAGAACCTCAGAAGAGCCCTGCTGGATCAGACCAGTGAGGGTCCATCTAGTCCCTCACAGAGTGGCCAACCAGTTCCTCTGGATGACCAGCAACGGGGGACAAAGGCCGAGGCCTTCCCCTGATGTTGCCTCCTGGCTCTGGGATTCAGGGTCTTAGTGCCTCTGAATGCGGAAATTCCCTGAAGTAGAGGGCTAGCAGATGGACTTCCACCCTGAGACTAAACCCCAAAAGTTGAGTCATGGGGCCCAAAACTGACAACCCTATGCGCAAAGCAGGCTAGGCTGGCAGGCCTAGGGTTGCCAACCAGCAGGTGTCACCTGGAGATCTTCTGCTATTACAGTTGATCTCCGGATGGCTAAGACGAGTCCCCCTGGCAAAAATGGAGGGTGGACTCTGTGGTATTATACCCTGATGCCGTCCCTCCCCAAACCCCATCGTCCCCAGGCTCCACCCCCAAATCTCCAGGTATTTCCCAACCCAGAGCCGACAACTCTACATTGACCCCACCTCACCTAGAAAGGGCGTCTGAACCTAAGGTTGCCTATCCCTGGTTTGGAAAAACAAAGAAACGCTGTGTGAACAATTAAAGTAACACACATGCAGGGCTTTTTTTATAGCAGGAACTCATTTGCATATTAGATTACCCCCCCTCGATAGAATCATAGAATCCTAGAGTTGGGAAGGGACCCCAGAGTCATCTAGTCCAACCCCCTGCACAATGTAGGAAACTCACAAACACCTCCCCCTAAAGTGCTTGGTGAAATACAATCGTATTTCATCGCTGTCAGATGGCCATCTAGCCTCTGTTTAAAAACCTCCAAGGAAGGAGAGCCCAGTTAAAGCATAGAATCATAGAATCCTAGAGTTGGAAGGGACACCACCAGGGTCATCTAGTCCAACCCCCTGCACAATGCAGGAAACTCACAAACGCTTCCCCCTAAATTCACAGGATCTTCATTGCTGTCAGATGGCCATCGAGCCTCTGCTTAAAAACCTCCAAGGAAGGAGAACCCACCACCTCCCGCGGAAGCCTGTTCCACTGAGGAACCGCTCTAACGGTCAGGAAGTTCATAGAATCCTAGAGTTGGAAGGGACCTCCAGGGTCAACTAGTCCAACCCCCTGCACAATGCAGGAAACTCACAAACACCTCCCCCTAAATTCACAGGATCTTCATTGCTGTCAGATGGCCATCTAGCCTCTGCTTAAAAACCTCCAAGGAAGGAGAGCCCACCACCTCCCAAGGAGGAAGCCTGTTCCACTGAGGAATCACTCTAACTCTTCTTACAGGGCCTATTGTAAGCTCTTGGAGGATTGGCTACATCAGGGGGGTTGTAACCTAATATGCAAAGGAGTCCCTGCTACAAAAGAAAAGCCCTACTTACATGCAACAGTTATGATTGCATTTCACCAAGCACTTATATTTTTCATTAACATCTCAACATACCCTTTATCACATATGTCATACTTGATATTTGATAGCTTTTTTGATTCATAAATCACAGTCCCCTATCAGTGTAACTGTGCATTCTTCTTAAAGACGCAATCCTTAAGTCCTTCGTGCAAAAGCATCATTCCGGTCACCACCCGTGTAACTGGTAAGCTGTCTTCCTTTTGAAAACTGCAGGTGATGACACCAGAGATAACCAGGTGGTTTAATTTAAAAAAAATGCTAAAAAATCAGCTCCCTATGGAGATCCAGGCCCTACCTGAGCTACTGCCATTTCGTAAGGCCTGTAAGAGGGAGCTATTCCACCGGGCTTTTGGTTGAGGCAGCAGGTGTCCTATTCCACCAACTCTTGGAACTCTTCTATCAGTAGGTCTTCCTTGTTGTGACATCAGGCTTTATAGCAGGGGTGGCCAAAGTGTGGCTCTGGAGAGCCAGTTTGGTGCAGTGGTTAAGTGTGCAGACTCTTATCTGGGAGAACCGGGTTTGATTCCCCACTCCTCCACTTGAACCTGCTAGCATGGCCTTGGGTCAGCCATAGCTCTGGCAGAGGTTGTCCTTGAAAGGGCACCTGCTGTGAGAGCCCTCTCCAGCCCCACCCACCTCACAGGGTGTCTGTTGTGGGGGAGGAAGGGAAAGGAGATTGTGAGCCGCTCTGAGACTCTTCGGAGTGGAGGGCGGGATATATATCCAATATCTTCATCTACCTCACAGGGTGTCTGTTGTGGGGAGGGGAGGGAAAGGAGATTGTGAGCCGCTCTGAGACTCTTCGGAGTGGAGGGCGGGATATATATCCAATATCTTCATCTACCTCACAGGGTGTCTGTTGTGGGGGAGGAAGGGAAAGGAGATTGTGAGCCGCTCTGAGACTCTTCGGAGTGGAGGGCGGGATATAAATCCAATATCTTCATCTACCTCACAGGGTGTCTGTTGTGGGGGAGGAAGGGAAAGGAGATTGTGAGCCGCTCTGAGACTCTTCGGAGTGGAGGGCGGGATATAAATCCAATATCTTCTTTTACCTCACAGAGTGTCTGTTGTGGGGGGGGGAGGGAAAGGAGATTGTGAGCCGCTCTGAGACTCTTCGGAGTGGAGGGCGGGATATAAATCCAATTTCTTCTTCTTCTTCTTCTACACATATTGTGTGGCTCTCGAAACCCCCACTGTTGGCTTCCTTGGAGAAGGCATTTAGCTCTTTAAATCACTTCTCCAAGCCAAGCTAGCTGGCAGCTTGGAGAATGCATTTAAAGTTAAAATGGCTTTCTTTCCACCACTCCCTTCCTCCTATTTGCTTTCCTCTCTCCATCTTGCGGTTCTCAAACATCTGACGGTCATATCTTGCGGTTCTCAGACATCTGATATTCATGTCTTGCGGCCCTCAGACATCTGACGTTTATTCTATGTGGCTCTTTAAGTTGAGCATGTTTGGCCACTCGTACTTTATAGCCTTGTTGAGATGCTGAATGGGATCTTAACACCATCACTTCTTCTGGGGCCAAAGTCAAAGTTTATTAAAAACAGTCATAAGACCAGCATACAAAATAATATAAGATAATACATTATAAGAACATGGCAATAGACAGTTACAGCCATAATTCCTTCTGGAGCCAAAAACCGTACTCTGTGAAATGTGCCCTTTCCGGAGATTGTGAGCCGCTCTGAGACTCTTCGGAGTGGAGGGCGGGATATAAATCCAATATCTTCTTCTTCTTCTTATAAATAAATAAAACAAAAATATCAACAGCAGCAAGAACAAAAAACCACCTTCTCTGGCTCCAAAGATCCCCCTCTACCGCCCTTTCCAACCTTGGCAATAATCAGCCAAAGTGAAGAGTTGGAAGAAGAGAAAATGGCAGAGTTTGACATGCGAGTATCAAAGGAGGTTTCAATGTCGCCGGTAATGAGGCGGTGCTCTTGGCTTGAGACACTGAGTGGTTCGGAGAATTCTTTGTTCTCCACTCTGATCAGCGACATTCTTATTCGTTATGTTTTGCTCGGCGTTGGCAGAAGGCCGAGCGCTACCCAGCCGGAGTGTTAAGACCTGGAACATCAATAGACAAGTGGCATTTTCCCCCTCCCCTACAGAAGAGAGAAGTGGGATGCAGAGAGAAAGAGAGAGAGAATGTGGTGTCTTTTTCCAGTTCAGTTGCTTTCCTGAGTATAATAATATTACAGGACTGCTCCAGGAAACAAAGGCTGTGGTTAGACGTGGGGAGGGGGGGGGGTGGTTTGAAGGATTAGCTGTGTTTTTCATCACCGTATCTCAAAAAAAGATATTATAGCACTGGGAAAGGTACAGAAAAGGGCAACTCAACTGATGAAAGGGATGGAACACCTTCCCTGCGAAGCAAGGTGAGAAAGGTTAGGGCTCTTTCGCTTGGGGAAATGACGAACGAGTGGTGACATGACAGAGGTCTGCGAAATCGTGCATGGGATACCGAAGGCAGGGAAAGAAGACCTTTTCTCCCTTTCTCGCAATGCAAGAACTTGTGGGCACTGCATGAAATTAATGAGCGGTACGCTTAGAACAGAGAAAAGGAAGGACTTCTTCACCCAAAGAGTAATTAACGCACGGAATTCATCCACAGGAAGCGGTAGTGGCTATAAGCACTACCGCTTCCTGTGGATGAATTTAAGAGGGGATTGGAGAAACATCTGGAGCAGAGGTACATTGGTGGCTACAAGGTACACTCTGGGGCACTGAGGTTCTGTATTTTTCGTGCTTGGTGGGACAGTAGTGGGAGGACTTCTGGAGTTCTGGCCCTGCTGGTGGACCTCCTGATGGCACCTGGCTTTTGACCACTGTGTGACACAGAGTGCTGGACTGGAGGCGGCTGAGAGGCGGTATGATCACCATCTTCAGGTCCTTGAAGTGTTGTCATTGTTTTCTGTGGCCCCAGAAAGTAGGACCAGAACCAATGGCTTGAAATTAAATCAAAAGAGTTTCCAGCTCAACATTAGGAAGAACTTCCTGACGGTCAGAGCGGTTCCTCAGTGGAACAGGCTTCCTCGGGAGGTGGTGGGCTCTCCTTCCTTGGCGGGTTTTAAACAGAGGCTAGATGGCCCTCTGACAGCAATGAAGATCCTGTGAATTTAGGGGGAGGTGTTTGTGAGTTTCCTGCATTGTGCAGGGAGTTGGACTAGATGAACCCTGGAGGCCCCTTCCAACTCTAGGATTCTAAGTACTTGAAGGGCTATCATACAGAGGATGGTGCAGAATTGTTTTCTGTGGCCCCAGAAGGTAGGATCGGAACCAATGGGTTGAAATTAAATCAGAAGAGTTTCCAACTCAACATGAGGAAGAACTTCCTGACCATTAGGGTTTGTAGAATCTTTCGGGATCAAGTGCCGTGTTCTACTGGAGAAAGTTTTCCTTCCAGACGTTTCGTTCTCAGCTGCGGAGAACATCCTCAGTGGTGTTGCAGCCGGAGCAGGCGCTCTGACCTTCTTGGCTGCTGTGCATTGAGTGGGGCCAGGGCTGCTGAAGAGCTGCTATTTGTAGGCTGGAGGGGGTGTGATGAAAGGGCAATTGGTTTGTGGATGTGCCCATTGTTTGGTGGGGCTTCCTGGAAGGGTAGTGATAAGGAAACTGGCTGTTGAATGTGACCATTGTTCTGTGTTAATTGCTGGGAAGGTTGGAAGGGGTTTGAAGATAAGGAAGATGGTTGTTGACTGTGCTGATTGTTCTGTGGAATTTGCTGGTTGTTCTGAGACTTTCTGCAATTTATAGTCTGTAGGGTGTTTTGCAGAGCTGGGTACCAAGATTGGTGGATGAAAATGCCTTCTTCCTTTCTGTTAGAATTGTGCAGGTGTTTGTAAATCTCAATAGCTTCTCTGTTCAGGCGGGTATGATAATGTGAGACCGTAGATAGGACTTCAGTTCTTTCAAAGTGGATGACGTGGTCTCCTTCTTGAAGTGCATGTTCAGCTACAGACCGTAACTTCCTGACCGTTAGAGCAATTCCTCAGTGGAACAGGCTTCTTCCTTGGGAGGTGGTGGGCTCTCCTTCCTTGGAGGTTTTCAAACAGAGGCTAGATGGCCCTCTGACAGCAATGCCGATGCAGCAAATTTAGAGGGAGGTGTTTGTGAGTTTCTTGCATTGTGCAGGGGGTTGGACTAGTTGACCCTGGTGGGGTCCCTTCCAACTCTGTGATTCTACATGGAGGCGTGAGGAATCAAACCCAGTTCTCCAGAGGAGGGTCCGCTGCTCTTAACCACCCCACCATGCTGACTCTCCCTTTGGGATCAGAGCAGCCTCGTCTCTATTTTGACTGACTGGAGGGAGCAATAGGACAAAATTATTAAGGAGGGGGCATTGTTCAGTGGTTGAGCACCCGCCTTGCTTGCTGAAGGTCTCTGGTTCTGTCCGTAGCCTCTCCAGATGAAAGTGATTCAGGTTAGTGTACTGTAGAGCCAATTTGGTGTAGTGGTGAAGTGTGCAGACTCTTATCTGGGAGAACCGGGTTTGATTCCCCATTCCTCCACTTGCACCTGCTAGCATGGCCTTGGGTCAGCCATAGCTGTTGCAGGAGTTGTCCTTGAAAGGGCAGCTTCTGGGAGAGCCCTCTCAGCCTCGTCCACCTCACAGGGTGTCTGTTGTGGGGGGAAGAAGATATAGGAGATTGTAAGCCTCTCTGAGTCTCTGAGCCAGAGAGAAGGGCAGGGTATAAATCTGCAGTCATCTTCATTTTCTTCTTCGTTTTCTTCCTTTTCTTCTTCTTCGGCCCTGGAGAAAGCTCTGCCACAGGGCTTTTTTTGTAGTAGGAACTCCTTTGCATATTAGGCCACATACCTCTGATGTAGCCAATCCTCCCAGAGCTTACAGGGCTCTTTGTCCAGGGCCTACTGTAAGCTCCAGGAGGACTGGCTACATCAGAGGGGTGTGGCCTAATATGCAAAGGAGCTCCTGCTAGAATTCCACCCCTGGGCCACACACCCCTGATGTAGCCAATCCTCCAAGAGCTTACAGGGCTCTTTGTCCAGGGCCTACTGTAAGCTCCAGGAGGACTGGCTACATCAGAGGGGTGTGGCCTAATATACAAAGGAGCTCCTGCTAGAATTCCACCTCTGGGCCACACACCCCTGATGTAGCCAATCCTCCAAGAGCTTACAGGGCTCTTCATACAGGGCCTACTGTAAGCTCTAGGAGGATTGGCTACATTAGGGAGGCATGGCCTTTTATGCAAAGGAGTTCCTGCTACAAACCCCCCCCCACCTGCTGGTAACCTTGGAGAACAGCTGCCAGTGAGCACTGGGGTAGTAGAAGGCCGCTGGAAACAGCTCTCTCTTCCCGCCACGGCGGCTTCCTTTAGAGACGCTTCGACAGATGCTTTTATGGCGTCTCTGTTTTGCATTGACAAGTTGTGTTCATTCAATATTCTCAAGCTAAAAATAAGCCCACGTTGTGTTGGAAAGCAGCGACCCAGTGGAGGGCAGATGTCTATGTGAAAAGAAGACAGAATAAGGCCTGGGAAAATACTGGAGACGTTTTTTTCCCCCACCGTCATGATGCAATTACATGCATCCTGAACAGCTGCAGCGCTTGTCAAGGGAAGGTGCCCCAGGAAGGCTTGCCAACCTCCAGGTAGCACCGGGAGATCTCCTGGAATGACAACCAGAATCCAGGGAACTGTGATCAGCTCCCCTGGAGAAAATGCCCGCTTTGAAGGGTGAACTCTGAATAGGGTTGTCAAGTCCAATTCAAGAAATATCTGGGGACTTTGGGGGTGGAGCCAGGAGACTTTGGGGGCGGAGCCATGAGACTTTGGGGGCGGAGCCAGGACACAACTGAACTCCAAAGGGAGTTCTGGCCATCACATTTAAAGGGACCGCACACCTTTTAAATTGCCTTCTGTCCATTGGAAATAATGAAGGACAGGGGCACCTTTTTGGGGGGCTCATAGAATTGGACCCCCTGGTCCAATTTTTTGAAATTTGGTGGGGGGGTGTTTTGAAGAGAGGCATTGGGTGCTATGCAGAAAATTTGGTGCCTCTACCTCGAAAACACAGCGCCCCCCACAGCACCTCAGATACCCACAGATCAATTCTCCATTACACCTTATAACAGGGATGGCCAAAGGTAGCTCTCTTGATGTTTTTTGCCTACAACTTCCATCAGCCCCAGCCATTGGCCATGCTGCCCTATAGAAATCAGTCTCCATAGGGAAGAATGGAGTGCCCAGCAGACATTCCCCCCCCCCCGGTTTCTGATGAACCTGAAGTGGGGGGAGTGCCTCCAAACGGGGGGGTCCCCTGCTTCCACCTGGGGATTGGCAATAATGAACAAAGGGATCACCGTGGAGATAAATTACAAAAAAAACCCAAACTGTTTCGCTTTCATAAAGTTTCGGTTTCATCCCTGGGTCCCCAAAATGCACCGTATTGGTCCAATAACAACCTTTACTAGAATTGTGTTATTTGTATTTTTTTTTCGTATAAACAATTTTTATTAGTAACATATGGCAGCAGAATTATATCTACAACGTATAAAGAGCTTAAAATAAAAAAAAAAATCTTTCTACCCCATATCTTACTTTCCTCCCACCCCTCCCTCCATTACTTGACTCCAGCCAGTGTTATTTTTTAAAAAAAAAAAAACAAATATTAAAGGTACCCTTAACTATAAAAATCTTAATCATCAAAAATTGTCCAATGTCCTTTTATTTTCCACTCTTTCTCTACGTATCTTCTGAATTTCTTCCACTCCACATTAAAAAGTTCCAAATCATAGTCTCTTAGTTTTCTTGTTAATTTGTCCATTTCACTCCATGACATAACTTTTGTAATCCAGTCCCATTTTTCTGGTATTTTTTCTTGCTTCCACAGCTGCGCATACAACGTCCTAGCAGCTGAGAGCAAGTACCATATTAAAGTTCTATCTTCTTTTGGAAATTTTCCCATTTGTAATCCCAGCAGAAAAGTCTCTGCCTCTGTTATTTGTATTTTTAAGGTGGTTCCCACAGGAAGCCTCAGTGCTTGCGTGGGAAGTGTTTGGCCAGCAATGAATTGGAAGGCTTGCCACCTGCTTCGCGTCGAAGGACCTGGCTTACTCCTTCATCGTGTACAGCTTCACAAGACGAGGGCATTTGTAAGGCTGATGAAGTGGCAACACGAAACGCGTCTATTGTGACTAGTTACCTGTATGCTGTACCACTAAAATTAAGAACATAAGAACATAAGAGAAGCCCTGTTGGATCAGGCCAGTGGCCCCTCCAGTCCAACACTCTGTGTCACATAAGAACATAAGAGAAGCCATGTTGGATCAGGCCAGTGGCCCATCCAGTCCAACACTCTGTGTCACATAAGAACATAAGAGAAGCCATGTTGGATCAGGCCAATGGCCCATCCAGTCCAACACTCTGTGTCACATAAGAACATAAGAGAAGCCCTGTTGGATCAGGCCAATGGCCCATCCAGTCCAACACTCTGTGTCACATAAGAACATAAGAGAAGCCCTGTTGGATCAGGCCAGTGGCCCCTCCAGTCCAACACTCTGTGTCACATAAGAACATAAGAGAAGCCATGTTGGATCAGGCCAGTGGCCCATCCAGTCCAACACTCTGTGTCACATAAGAACATAAGAGAAGCCATGTTGGATCAGGCCAGTGGCCCCTCCAGTCCAACACTCTGTGTCACATAAGAACATAAGAGAAGCCCTGTTGGATCAGGCCAGTGGCCCCTCCAGTCCAACACTCTGTGTCACATAAGAACATAAGAGAAGCCATGTTGGATCAGGCCAGTGGCCCATCCAGTCCAACACTCTGTGTCACATAAGAACATAAGAGAAGCCATGTTGGATCAGGCCAGTGGCCCCTCCAGTCCAACACTCTGTGTCACATAAGAACATAAGAGAAGCCCTGTTGGATCAGGCCAGTGGCCCCTCCAGTCCAACACTCTGTGTCACATAAGAACATAAGAGAAGCCATGTTGGATCAGGCCAGTGGCCCATCCAGTCCAACACTCTGTGTCACATAAGAACATAAGAGAAGCCATGTTGGATCAGGCCAGTGGCCCCTCCAGTCCAACACTCTGTGTCACATAAGAACATAAGAGAAGCCCTGTTGGATCAGGCCAGTGGCCCCTCCAGTCCAACACTCTGTGTCACATAAGAACATAAGAGAAGCCCTGCTGGATCAGGCCAATGGCCCATCCAGTCCAACACTCTGTGTCACATAAGAACATAAGAGAAGCCCTGTTGGATCAGGCCAATGGCCCATCCAGTCCAACACTCTGTGTCACATAAGAACATAAGAGAAGCCCTGTTGGATCAGGCCAATGGCCCATCCAGTCCAACACTCTGTGTCACATAAGAACATAAGAGAAGCCCTGTTGGATCAGGCCAGTGGCCCCTCCAGTCCAACACTCTGTGTCACATAAGGACATAAGAGAAGCCCTGTTGGATCAGGCCAGTGGCCCCTCCAGTCCAACACTCTGTGTCACATAAGAACATAAGAGAAGCCCTGTTGGATCAGGCCAGTGGCCCCTCCAGTCCAACACTCTGTGTCACATAAGAACATAAGAGAAGCCCTGTTGGATCAGGCCAGTGGCCCCTCCAGTCCAACACTCTGTGTCACATAAAAACACAAGAGAAGCCCTGTTGGATCAGGCCAATGGCCCATCCAGTCCAACACTCTGAGTCACATAAGAACATAAGAGAAGCCCTGTTGGATCAGGCCAGTGGCCCCTCCAGTCCAACACTCTGTGTCACATAAGAACATAAGAGAAGCCCTGTTGGATCAGGCCAGTGGCCCCTCCAGTCCAACACTCTGTGTCACATAAGAACATAAGAGAAGCCATGTTGGATCAGGCCAGTGGCCCCTCCAGTCCAACACTCTGTGTCACATAAGAACATAAGAGAAGCCCTGTTGGATCAGGCCAGTGGCCCCTCCAGTCCAACACTCTGTGTCACATAAGAACATAAGAGAAGCCATGTTGGATCAGGCCAGTGGCCCATCCAGTCCAACACTCTGTGTCACATAAGAACATAAGAGAAGCCATGTTGGATCAGGCCAGTGGCCCCTCCAGTCCAACACTCTGTGTCACATAAGAACATAAGAGAAGCCCTGTTGGATCAGGCCAGTGGCCCCTCCAGTCCAACACTCTGTGTCACATAAGAACATAAGAGAAGCCATGTTGGATCAGGCCAGTGGCCCATCCAGTCCAACACTCTGTGTCACATAAGAACATAAGAGAAGCCATGTTGGATCAGGCCAGTGGCCCCTCCAGTCCAACACTCTGTGTCACATAAGAACATAAGAGAAGCCCTGTTGGATCAGGCCAGTGGCCCCTCCAGTCCAACACTCTGTGTCACATAAGAACATAAGAGAAGCCCTGCTGGATCAGGCCAATGGCCCATCCAGTCCAACACTCTGTGTCACATAAGAACATAAGAGAAGCCCTGTTGGATCAGGCCAATGGCCCATCCAGTCCAACACTCTGTGTCACATAAGAACATAAGAGAAGCCCTGTTGGATCAGGCCAATGGCCCATCCAGTCCAACACTCTGTGTCACATAAGAACATAAGAGAAGCCCTGTTGGATCAGGCCAGTGGCCCCTCCAGTCCAACACTCTGTGTCACATAAGGACATAAGAGAAGCCCTGTTGGATCAGGCCAGTGGCCCCTCCAGTCCAACACTCTGTGTCACATAAGAACATAAGAGAAGCCCTGTTGGATCAGGCCAGTGGCCCCTCCAGTCCAACACTCTGTGTCACATAAGAACATAAGAGAAGCCCTGTTGGATCAGGCCAGTGGCCCCTCCAGTCCAACACTCTGTGTCACATAAAAACACAAGAGAAGCCCTGTTGGATCAGGCCAATGGCCCATCCAGTCCAACACTCTGAGTCACATAAGAACATAAGAGAAGCCCTGTTGGATCAGGCCAGTGGCCCATCCAGTCCAACACTCTGTGTCACATAAGAACATAAGAGAAGCCCTATTGGATCAGGCCAGTGGCCCATCCAGTCCAACACTCGGTGTCACGTAAGAACATAAGAGAAGCCCTATTGGATCA